>NC_090766.1:61335937-61433437 GCF_036898095.1 Palaemon carinicauda | reverse complement strand
GCCATGTCGTCCTGATGGAAGGTTCCTTTAGGTAGCTGTCTAAGGGATATCTGCTACAGTGATACTCCCAGAGAATTAACCATAGGTCTCCAGAATTCTAACTCCTGGCATGAGTACTGTATCCTTAATATATCTTTAAGGATATCGCATAAAATCAGGGGACGTATTTTTTTTATACGACATAGCAATCTTCACCCAGAATAGATTTAACTCTTTGAGGGGGAAGAGTGGCGAACGAAAGGGCAGCCGTTATCAAGGTACCCGGTGGATCCCTTCCCGTGCTATTACGGCTTATCATTCCTAGTTGCATTTAAGCAGGAATAGCCGCAGATAGAGTAGTTTCGGGTTGGATCATTTTAAGAAAGAAGGGTGGGTCCATCATGACGACATAGCTATCTCACCCAAAAATAGATTTTTCACTTTGGTCAAAATCCATTTTTTGGGCTTGGCCATGTCGTCCTGATGGACGCTTACCAGAGAATTAACTTGAAAGTACTATATCTGTGGGTTTGTATAAGTGCCTTTTCTTTGAATTAGTTCCTTATATGGTCTCCTAGACCTTTATATATGACATTACCGTTGTCTGTCGTATCCACTAAGCTTGGAACTAGCTTAGGGCTTCCTGGCCCCTGCAGGGAAAGTGTCGACTTTGACTATAAGGATTCAAAGTTTGTATCTCCATAGAGACGGAAGGTAATACTTAGAGATTACCCTTCTCATACCTTGGAAATCTGTACTCTGATTTCAAGTTGGGCCCTTCTAGGGTTTAATTAAAACTCTAGTATGCTTTATTTGTCTGTAACTGAGATAGCAACAATAAGACGCAAATACGTTTAGTATTTTACCTTGCAACTAGATTAACAAATGTAGTTACAATCGGGTATGAATCTGATCCGGCATTGAAAACACATCAGGGTCCATATTTTCTCTTGTCAAAAAAATATGTAATTTCATCGAAATGATGGCACTCAATGGAGATGTGAAACCAAATCTGACTGATTTGAATAGATTTTGGAAATGCATGAACACCGTGACACATCGTTCACTCAGCACTGGTGTTATCGGTCAGATATGCACCTATATGGAACATTGTGTTAATCATCGTTGTGATTTGCACTCTAGGGTAAATGTACCCATGCACCCGATGCATTGGAAAGTCCCAAAGCAGTTCACTGTTCATCGCAGCGCTAGACAACGGGTTTTATAACACTACCCGCTGCTGCCACAACATGTTCTATTTCATGTACTTGCTTCGTATAGTGTCTGTAAAAGATCTGGGTGATCTCCACCCAGTATATGAGTGGAGTCTACCAAAGCCCCTGTGTTGGAAGAAGTTCCATGAAGAAACAATCTTCTTTGGATCGTGACCTGCGGGTGAGCTGTCAGGATCCGCTCTGCGAATAAGTAGGTGATCTTTGCTCTCAGTTGTCTTAGGGATAGATTATGATACTGAGGTTTTGCCTCGGAAGAGCTGTCCTTCCTTGAAGTCTGAAGTTCTGATTTTGATACTGAGGTTTTGCCTCGGAAGAGCTGTCCTTCCTTGAAGTCTGAAGTTCTTCAAAGATAAACCTTAAGAGACACTACTGGGCATAGAGAGACATCTTCCTTCAGTGGGCAGATTCTCCAAGGATCCCACCTCTTGGTGGGTAGCTCGTTCTTGGCAAGAAAGGCAGGATCAGGAAAAGGGTTCAGTTCGCCTGTCTAGGAACTGAATATGGCCTACATCCCTGATAGGGCCACTATTTCACTAACTCTAGCCCCTGAGGCTATTGCGAACAGAAAAATTACTTTCTGTGTTAGTTCCTTTAGAGTACAATCCTCATTGTTTAGGTTCGAAGCATAGCGCAAGACTTTGACCAACGACCATGTAATGGGCTTTGGAGGGGTTGCCGGCTTGGGTCTAGTGCATGCTTTTGGTACCTTATAGAAGGTTTCGCTTGTGAGGTCCACCTCAGAGGCGCATAGAAGAGGTCTAGTCAGGGCTGATTTACACGTAGTTATCGTAGTGGAAGTCAGGGCTTGTTCAAGTAGGTAAATGAAGAAAGAGAGACAGAAATCTGTTGAAATTTCTGTTGGTCTCCTTGTTTTCACAAAGGATACCCATTTCTTCCAAGACTATTCACATTTTCTCCTGGTTGAACATGGCTTGTACTCTACAATGAAGTCGACCTTGTCCTTCAAGATCCCAAACTTTTTATTCGCTGCTAGGGCAAAAAAATCATGAGATGTAGGTTGTTGGTTCTCGAGGATGAAGCGTAAACAGTCGACTTCTGAACCAGTTGGTATAAAACTCGGTTCGGCAGAGGAAACACCTTCGGTTTCGATTCTAGAACTAGAGGGAACAAATTGCGTTTGGGCCATTTGTGGGCCACTACTGCAGCTGTTCCTCTGAGGGTTCTTAGCTTGTTGAGGACTTTTAGCAGGAGATTGGTTGGTGGAAACAGGTAAATCCGATTCCATCTGTTCCAGTCGAGAGACATGGCCTCTATCGCTTCTGCTTGAGGGTCCTCGTAAGGGGCTACATAACGAGGTAGTTTCTTGTTGTCGCTTGTTGCGAAAAGGTCGATTTGCAGTTCCGGGACTTTTTCTGAAATAAAGGAGAATGAGTCTGCGTCTAGGGACCATTCTGTCTCCTGGATAGAGCATCCGCCATCACATCGCGAAACCCTTGAAGGTGAACTGCTGATAAATGTCATCTTCTCTTCCTTGCCAGGCGGAAGATGGCTAACATCACATGATTGATGCGAGGTGATCTCGAGCCTTGTCGATTTAGACATATTACTATCACCTCGTTGTCCAGGACCATTCTGATGTGGATTGCTCTGCGAAGGGATAATCTCTTCATCAGGAAGACTGCCATAGCCTCCAATATATTGATGTGAAAAGTTTTGAACTGGTGTTACCAATTTCCTTGCACTTTCATTTCTTGCGAATGGCCTCCCCATCCTTCCAGGGAGGGGTCCGTGTGTATCACCACTAATGTTTGTGGTGGTTGCAAGAGAATTGTCCGTGCTAGGCTCTTATTTGTTGACCACGGCCTTAATAGCGTGCGCAATCGGGTCGGGGTCAACCTTTGTTGATCTCTTCGAGCGTTTGATGCGTATCTTCTCCAGACCCCCTGATGCATCCTTTAGCTGTGTTTTAGCACTGGGTCTGTCACTACTGCGAACTGGAGAGAGTCCAATACTCTTTCCTGTTGGTGTTTTGGAAGCCTCTTGTGTTGGATTAGTCGCTTAACAGATGCCGCTATTTCTCTCCTCTTCTTTAATGGAATGGAGAGGTGGTGTGACTGCAAGTTCCAATGGATTCCTAACCATTGAAACTTCTGAACTGGAGAAAGGCAAGACTTCTTGCGATTGATCTTGAAGCCCCTTTCCGGCTGCTTGCAGACAAGTAGTCATGGATGCTACCCGCATCAGCCAATCGTCCAGGTATGCTACTACTTGTACTCCTTCGGAGCGTAGTTGCTGGACGGTTGTGTCCGCTAGCTTTGTGAATACCCTTGGGGCTATGTTTTGTCCAAAGGGCATGGCTGTGAAGACACATTTTGTCTAGAGGAGCCTGAATCCTAGGTAGGAGGAGAGGGGGCAACTGACTGGTAGGTGCCAGTAAGCATCTGCCAGGTCTATTGAGACTGTGTACGCCCCTTTTTTGGTAGAAGGGTCCGAATGTGTTGCAATGGAAGCATCTAGAACTTGTTGGTCTCGATGAACTTGTTGAGTGGAGACAAGTCTAGAATGACTCTGGGTTTGTTCAATTCTTTCTTGGGGACACAAAACAGCCTTTCCTGGAATTTGATGGACTTCACTTTTCCTATTACCTTCTTGTTCAAGAGTTCTGAGGTATATTATTCCAACCAGGGGGTGGAGTGTTGGAAGAATTCTAGAAAAGTGGGGTGGATTTTTGTTCCATTTCCAACCAAGTCCATTCGTGATTTGGCTGTGGACCCAGTGATCGAAGGTCCAACAATCCCAAAAGTGGAAAAGTCTGCCTCCTACCTGAAACCTCTCATTGTTTAGAGGTTCCTGAGGACTTGTTTCCGTGACTGCGTCCTCCTCCACCCTTTGCGGGGTTTCCGGAGGATCCTCTTTTTGGGACCTTATCTTTTTAGGGCCGAAAGGTGGTCGATTGCCTTTCAGAGTCTGGATTAAACACAGGTGATTGGGCTACCAGCTGTTGAGGGACTATCTGGGTGGTGGTTTGCGGCTGGACTACCATTTGAGGCACCGTGGTCATGGTCACGGTTGGAAGTTGTGCAGGTCTAATGAAGATTGCCTCTTTGAGGACATGCCCCACTTTTGGAGAAGGTTCCTTTTCTCCGTGGTGGCTTTGGCAATGACTTCTTGGGCCACTTCCTGTGGGAAAAGGTCTTTGCCCCAGTTACATGATGAAATCAGTTTTCTGGGTTCGTGTTTCACCATTGCTGTGGCAAACACATGCTCTCTACAGATCCTTTTTGACCTGACAAAAGCATACAAGTCCATCACAAGGGTGGAGCATTATTTAAGGCCTGCGCACATTTCCAAGCAGTTCTGATGAGACAGGGAGGCGGCAAGTCTTTCTTTCGTCTCCTGTTCCCTTCTCAAAAGATGGTCTGGCAACTTTGGAAGGCTCTCATTAAAGTGCTGGCCTGCTATTTCCGGATCCAACTTCGAGAAGGAGAAGGTTAATGTACCGCTTTCCACTTCTCCTGGCAGGTGGGCATAGCTAGAGATAATGGTTTGCATTCCTGTACCTCTCCCTTTATCTCTTTGTGATCTTGCTTATTCTCCTTGTTCCTTCCGGAAGTGTCAATATGTGCTGGATCGACTTTAGAAGCACTTCGCTCCTGCCGACCTGTATAGCCAGTTAGGAGTTGGGGCTGAAGAGGTTGGCGGCATAGGTTGATATGCCGACACAGTGAACTGAGGGTCCTCAGTCACTGTCGAAACGGATCCTCCTTTCTCTGTGGGTGGTTGAACCACTTCTTCTTCAGGGCCTTCTTCACCAATCGCTGTTTGGTGTCAGTGGATACCTCCGACATCCGTTCTAAGTGAATGTCCAAGCCTTGCAGTGCCTGTGGATATCCGCGTCCACTGACCGTTGGATAAAGGGAGACTGGACCTGTACCGGAGGCACAACCGTACTAAATTGAGCCTTAGGGAACACAAGGCACTTAAGAGATTTGTTAGAGATTCGTTAGGTAGGTAAGGTCCCGGAGAGTTCTTCTGGAAGCCTCTTACTCACCTTCGAAGGGTTTCCCTTGCTGTATCCCTTGACTCCGTGGTGTCAGGGATATCTTCTCCAAAGCCGTCGGTCAGCAAGGTCGAACAGTTGGAGCAACCCTTCGGTTCCCATTACCTCAGGGATCCAGATACGATGCAGCAGGGGACATGAGACCTGCACATCGTATCCCCACAAAAGTCCTTACTCTTGTGGTTGCAGAACACAACTGTACACTTCACCATTGGCTCCTCCTGTAAGGGAGAAAAGGGGTGAGATGAGTACTCAGTTGTTTATATCATTGATATAATGCACACTTAAAAGTAGTAATACTTACTATTATATTTAATACATTAGGATAGTAAGCTAGAAAGGAAATAGGAAAGACACAAATCTGTGTTTCCTCTCACTGGCAATCGCTGAGACGTCCGTCGATATAAATATTTATATTCCTTATAAGAGAAAATACAGAGTGGAATAACCCTTGTACGTAGAGCCGGAGCTAGTGAATATTTATACTAACTCCTCCACCTGTAAAATATTAATACTGAACGGTGTTTCATGAGTGTCCCAATAATCAAAGGATTCATCAGGGCGTTGAGGGAATACTTCAACCTCAGCATGTTATGCAGTCCCAACAATAGACTGCGTAAGGATACACAAAGTATGTTAGAAATACTTGTACTACTGTATTGTTGTATACTGTAGTTTTAAATATTAAACTTAGCCGGTGAATATATAATAGCTGACGTCTCGGATGGCTCGACAGATACCAAAAACTCGCGAGCGATCGCCATGAAGGTTGCGGGTGTGACCACCAGCACCGACTATCAGCCAGATACCACATATACTTGTCAAGGTCTCCAGTTCTTCTCTGTCGGTCTTGTCGACAAGTTGGTTCCGCTCGCTGATGACCTTGAGTTTTCGACCTTTTTGGTGAAGTACTTTATTTTGGTTGTTTTTGAGCTTTCGCTGTGACGGGTGTTTTTTCTTCAATTAAACTCTTGAAACCCTTTTTTTGGCTAGTGTTTATTGTTTGACTTGGATTTTCTCTGATTGTTCAATATGGCTGACCCTTCTCCTATCCCTGGACCTAAAGTTCGCAAGTGTGCGAGGGATTGCAACAAACGTCTTCCCAAGGCCTCTATCAACCCACATACCGTTTGTTCTAATTGCTGGGGTAAATCCTGCCAATTAGGAGATCGGTGTGATGAGTGCGTGGTCTTGTCGGAATTCGACTGGCTTGAATATGACAAATATACTCGTAAGCTGGAGAGAGATAGGGTGAGGAGAAGCTCCTCTAGGTCGTTGGAATTTTCCTCCTCCCATGCCCCTGAACCTAATCCTTCCCCTGTAGTAGTTGTTCCTGAACCCCCTACTAGCACTCATGAACCGTCCATGCGGGATATGTTTCTTGTGATTCAAGCTTTAGGCAAAAAAGTTGAGTCCTTAGCATCGGACCGTAACCAACTCATGTCAGATGTTAAGTTGTTTAAGTGTCAGAGTGGTAAAACAGAAAATCGTAGTGATAAAGTGATAAGTGCGCAAAGTGTATTTAGTGTTGCGACCAAGGGTTCGTCTGTTCGTGCTTGTCGCTCCCCTGCACCAGGGAGAAGTAATATCGTAGGACTTGAGGGGACGAGAGGCTTTAACCAACGTACAGACGTTCCCTCTTTGGTATCAGACGTTTCTCGTCAAGATCCCCCTTACCATAAGACGGGTGAGACTGTGTTCTCCTCGTCATCCGAAGACTTATCACACAAGAAACCTTGGCGCAAGGTTTCTAGACCCTTGAAGCGAAAGTCAGTCCCTTCAGGACAGGTCCAGCGTCCTGGCTGTAGCCATTGGGACAGCTCTGACCTTTTGCAGTCGTCGGAAGACTGTTCGCCTATTAAGCGCAAGCGTAACACGGGGTCCGAGGGTCGCGGTAAAGGCAATGTTTTGCCAACACAGACGTTACCGACGTCACGGCCCGTTCCGACTCCCGTTGATCCGAAGTGGGTTGTCCTGCGGGACATGCAGACTAAGCTTGCCTCCCTTATGGAAGAGTATGACGTTGAGCAGGTTCGCGATGATCCTTTGCTTTCGAGTCGCCATTACGCTGAACGAGACTCTGGCCGTCAGCCGCCCAAACGAGTATTTACTCGTCCGTTTGACGTTAGTGCTGACGTTTCTAGTACTTTGAAACGTGATGTCAGTAGTTTTTCACGTCAGTCACGTGACGTGGATCCTCCCTTGCTGCAGTCTCGTATTGACGTTCAGCCGCTGCCGCCGCAGCCCCGCACTGACGTTCGCTGACCGGCTCCGTTGCCTCGACGTGACGTTGAGCGTCAGTCACCGCAGTCGGAGGTTGTTTTGCCTGCTCAGTCTATGCAGTCAAGGCAGTTCCGACGTGACGTCGAGCGTCAATCAACTTCAGCTGTTGTTGTTGGTCAGTCACAAGGATTTCAGTCCTTTCAGCAGCGGCGTGACGTCGCTTCCTCTGCTGCTACTGCTGCTCCTTTGCTTGTTGACATTGCCTGTCAAGCGTTGCCGCCGCGGCAGGTCTCTCCTTTTCATGAGACTCGGCAGTTGTCGGACGAGGTTCCGTCAGATGAGGAAGTTGCTGATCCCCCTCCAACTGATATTCCTTTGGGGACTTTGTCAGACGGAGAGGAGCCTAAAGCTGCGCAGCCCTCTATGGACTTTAAAAAGTTCATGCTGATTTTTAAGGATCTGTTTCCTGACCATTTTGTAACTGCTGCTCCTCGTTCGCCTCCGTCAGAGTTTACGCTAGGCCTAGCTACTTCGACGCCGTCGTTTACTAAGCTAGTGCTCTCTCGCTCTTCTAAGAGAGCTTTGCGTTTGCTAGGCGACTGGTTGATCACCAGGAGGAGTTTGGGGAAGACAGCCTTTGCTTTCCCTCCTTTTAAACTGGCTTCTAGAGCGAGCGTCTGGTATGACACGGGAGAAGTTCTCGGCTTGGAAGTTCCTGCCTCTGCCCAGGGAGACTTCTCAAGCCTCGTAGACTCTCCCCGTCACCTGGCCATGAGACGCTCTAAAGTTTACTGGTCCTCCTCGGACCTTGATCATCTCCTCAAAGGGGTTTACAGGGCCTTCGAAGTTTTTTACTTCTTAGATTGGTCGCTAGGAGCCTTAAGCAGGAAGATCTCTTCGGCCGACCGTGATGTTTCCGTGCTTATTATGTCCTGCATGGACAAAGCCATCCGTGATGGCTCTAATGAGCTCGCCACTACCTTTACGGCAGGAGTCCTTAAGAAGAGGGAGACTCTTTGCTTGTTCCTTTCGGCAGGAGTAACTCCCTGCCAAAGGTCGGAGCTTCTCTTTGCCCCGTTGTCATCTGCCTTGTTTCCTCAGCAGTTGATCAAGGATATTGCGGCTTCTCTGGTGCAGAAGGATACCCACGACCTGATGGCTACGTCGGCGCGCAAGGCTGCTCCTTCATCGTCTTACAGTATGTCGTAAGACCCAAGCT
This sequence comes from Palaemon carinicauda, assembly GCF_036898095.1. NCBI lineage: Eukaryota > Metazoa > Arthropoda > Malacostraca > Decapoda > Palaemonidae > Palaemon > Palaemon carinicauda. Next base: position 61,424,760 of record NC_090766.1, on the reverse strand, counting down.
CGATACCCCAGCTACAAGGTTTATCCCGCCCTTTCGTGGCAGAGCCCCCAGTAGGGGAGGCGCTCGTGCCGACAGTAAAAGAGGCAAGAGGAGAGGATCCAAGTCCTCCCGTGGCAGAGTCTGACTGCCCACGTCCTCAGACAGCGGTAGGGGCCAGACTGAACAACTTCTGGCAGGCCTGGGAGAAGAGGGGTGCAGACCGAGAGTCTGTGTTGTTGCTCAAGGAGGGGTACAAAATACCTTTTGTACGGAGACCTCCTTTAGTAACAGTTCCTTTAGACCTCTCTCCCAGGTATCGAGAGGAGTCAAGGAGACAGGCACTACAACAGCAGGTGTCTCAGTTGCTAGAGAAGGGAGCGGTGGTGAAAGTCTCGGACCTTCAATCACCGGGATTTTACAACTGTCTCTTCCTAGTCCCAAAGCATACAGGAGGTTGGAGGCCAGTGCTGGATGTCAGTGCGCTCAACGTTTTTGTTGTCAAAACAAAATTTACGATGGAGACCATGAAGTCCGTCCTAGCAGCGGTCAGAGAGTGAGACTGGATGGTCTCTCTCGACCTGCAGGATGCGTACTTCCACATTCCTATACACCCGGATTCTCAACCGTATCTGAGGTTTGCATACGGGAATGTGGTGTACCAGTTCCGAGCACTGTGCTTCGGCCTCAGCCCTGCTCCTCTTGTTTTTACGAGGCTCATGAGAAATGTGGCAAAATTTCTTCATTTATCGGAGATTCGAGCCTCCCTGTACCTGGACGACTGGCTACTCAGAGCGTCGTCCCGTCATCGCTGTCTGCAGGACCTTCAATGAACGTTGGATCTTGCAAAGGAGTTGGGACTGTTAGTGAACTTAGAGAAGTCTCAACTGAATCCCTCCCAAACGATTCTCTATTTGGGGATGGAGATTCGCAGTCTAGCTTTTCGGGCTTTTCCGTCTGCCACCAGGATAGATCAAGCCTTGCTCAAAGTCCGCCTCATGCTGAGAAAAGACCGTTGCTCAGTGAGAAGTTGGATGAGCCTCCTAGGGACTCTGTCATCCCTGGAACAATTTATCTCGCTAGGGAAACTTCACCTTCGCCCTCTCCAGTTCCATCTAGACTCCCATTGGGACAAGGGCAAGACTTTGGAAGCTGTTTCAATCCCGATCTCCGAGCCAGTAAGGACGTGCCTGAACTGGTGGGACAGCAACATATGTCTTCGAGAGGGTCTGTCCCTGGCGGTCAAGAACCCAAACCACGTGTTATTCTCAGACGCGTCGGATTTGGGTTGGGGAGCGACTCTGGACGGTCTGGAATGTTCGGGTCTTTGGACGTCGGATCAGAGGAGCCTGAACATCAACTGCAAGGAGCTGTTGGCTGTTCACTTGGCCTTGACGAGTTTCGAGAGTCTTCTCCGAAACAAAGTGGTAGAAGTGAATGCGGACAACACCACAGCCTTGGCGTACATCTCCAAGCAAGGAGGCACTCACTCCCACACACTGTTCGTCATCGCAAGGGACCTCCTCATCTGGTCAAAAGATCGAGGCATCTCACTGTTGACAAGGTTCATCCAGGGGAAATTGAACGTCTTGGCGGACTGTCTCAGTCGGAGAGGTCAGGTGATCCCCACAGAATGGACCCTCCACAAGGACGTGTGCAAGAGTCTTTGGATGACTTGGGGTCAGCCCACCATAGACCTCTTTGCGACCTCTTTGACCAAAAGGCTCCCGACCTATTGCTCTCCAGTCCCAGATCCAGAGGCGGCCCCCACAGATGCCTTTCTGCTGGACTGGTCTCACCTGGACAAGTACGCATTCCCGCCGTTCAAGATCATCAACAGGGTTCTGCAGAAGTTCGCCTCTCACGAAGGGACAAGGTTGACGTTGGTTGCTCCCCTCTGGCCCGCGAGAGAGTGGTTCACAGAGGTACTTCAATGGCTGGTAGACGTTCCAAGGAGTCTGCCTTTAAGGATGGATCTCTTACGGCAGCCCCTCGTAAGGAGTCTTCATCAAAGCCTCCCCGCGCTTCGTCTGACTGCCTTCAGACTATCGAAAGACTCTCAAGAGCTCGAGGATTTTCGAAGGAGGCAGCCAGAGCGATCGCGAGGGCTAGGAGAGCATCTACTATCAAGGTCTACCAGTCGAAGTGGGAGGTCTTTTGAGATTGGTGCAAGTCATCATCCATTTCCTCTTCCAGTACCTCTGTAGCCCAAATTGCATACTTTCTCCTGCATCTGAGAAATGTTCGCTCCCTCTCTGCTCCCACTATTAAGGGCTACAGGATCATATTGGCTTCTGTGTTCAGACATAGAGGCTTGGATCTGTCCAATAATAAAGATCTCCAAGATCTCCTTAAGTCCTTCGAGACCTCTAAGGAGCGTCGTATGTCAACTCCTGCTTGGAACTTAGACGTGGTCCTGAGGTTCCTAATGTCCGACAGGTTTGAGCCATTGCATTCAGCCTCCCTGAAGGATCTCACCCTAAAGACGCTTTTTTTGGTGTGCTTGGCTTCGGCTAAAAGGGTCAGTGAGATCCATGCCTTTAGTAAAAACATCGGCTTCTCTACAGATAAAGCCACATGTTCGCTTCAGCTTGGTTTTTTGGCCAAGAATGAACTGCCTTCTCGTCCTTGGCCTAAATCTTTTGATATACCTTGCCTGTCAGAAATCGTAGGCAACGAGGTTGAAAGAGTACTGTGCCCAGTTAGAGCTCTTAAGTTTTATTTAGCTCGTACTAGACCTTTACGAGGTGGGTCTGAGGCCTTATGGTGCTCCGTTAAGAAGCCCTCATTGCCTATGTCTAAAAATGCTTTATCGTACTTTATTAGATTTTTAATCCGAGAGGCACATTCTCACTTAAGTGAGAAAGATAGTTGTTTACTTAAGGTCAAGACGCACGAAGTAAGAGCGATAGCAACTTCCGTGGCTTTTAAGCAAAACAGGTCTCTGCGAAGTATTATGGACGCGACCTTTTGGAGGAGCAAGTCGGTGTTCGCTTCATTTTACTTAAAAGACGTCCAGACTCTTTATGAGGACTGCTACACCCTGGGTCCATTCGTTGCAGCGAGTGCAGTAGTGGGTGAGGGTTCTACCACTACATTCCCTTAATCCCAATATCCTTTTAATCTTCTCTTGAAATGTTTTTAATCTTGTCTTGGGTTGTACGGAAGACTGGGAAGTCTTTCGCATCCTTTTTGATTTGGCGGGTGGTCAAATGTCGTTTCTTGAGAGCGCCCAGATTAAGGGTATTGATGAGGTCCTGTTGTATGGGTGGTCGCCCTGGATATAACAGCTCCTGGGAGTCTTTCAGCATCCTGAGAGGATGGCTGGACTTCGTGAGGAAAGCGGACTAATAAGGCAGAGTAATCGTCAGAGTCAGCTTCCTTACCAGGTACCTATATTTAAGTGGGTTTCGTTATGATATAATTGTCAAAAACTCATGAGCATATACGCCTTTATTGTATTAATACTGGTCTCTACCCACCACCATGGGTGTGAATCAGCTATTATATATTCACCGGCTAAGTTTAATATTTAAAAATGATATTTTGATTATAAAATAAATTTTTGAATATACTTACCCGGTGAATATGTAAATTAAAGGCCCTCCCTTCCTCCCCGATAGAGACCCAGCAGACTGAGAAGAACTGGAGACCTTGACAAGTATATGCGGTATCTGGCCGATAGTGGGCGCTGGTGGTCACACTCGCAACCTTCATGGCGATCGCTCGCGAGTTTTTGGTATCTGTCGAGCCGTCCGAGACGTCAGCTATTATATATTCACCGGGTAAGTACATTCAAAAATTTATTTTATAATCAAAATATCATTTTTACCAACTACTGTATTGTTGTATACTGTAGTTTTACCGGTACACTACCAGGGTTAGGCTAGCGCCTGGCGACACTAAATGATGGAGTGAGAGAGAAAATGGAAAGGAGGGTTTCCTATTATTATGGTTTAACACAATAAGTGGAAGTGTAGGAGGGCTACTGCCGTCTACTGTCTCCTTGCCAGAATGAGAATTCTAATGGAAGGGGTGGAATGCATTTGATTCTAGCTTCCATCCAGCCACAACTTTTGCCGCCGGCTGTACTGCAGGTTGCGAGGTCTGTGGATGGCAATCCAAGAGAGGACTGAAGAGTTCTCAACAGTATATTGGGTTTCCCACCGGCAGCCGTCAGGGCCGGCTCAGTCTTTTCCCCCGGGGCATTCACTTCCGGTGAAGGAAGGACATAAGGGGGAGTTGGCCGAGGTGGCAACCTAACCGCCGCTAGTAGGGTCCCGGCCGGCAACTTAGTCAACCCAGCAAGCCGGGATGATTGTAGAATACCGGCCAAAAGAATGTTGTGATGGCTAGGCCGACATTAAAGGACAGAGAGGGGAGGGAAAAGGGTCTTATAGTTTGCAGGGGAGAAAGGCGGTGGCAGGCATGCCGCTTACTTTCGGCTGTAAACTAAGGAAGCATGGCTTCCTGTGCCAACGTTGTCGTGGTCGGCGACATTGTCGGCTATAAGACATCAATTATAGTCTACAAGGGAGAAAGGTGGCGGCAGGTATGTCGCCTACTTTCGGTTGTAAACTAAGGAAGCATAGCTTCCCATGCCGACAACATCGTGGGCGGCAGAGGAATCGCGATTCCCGTCGGCGACATTGTCGGCTTCTAGACAATACTCCCTGAGTTACCGTCATACTTCGAAGCCAGGATACTCGGCGGCAAAGAAGATCGACGGTAAAACTATGGGATTTACATTACTAACGTATACAGACCGGGTTAGGTTAGCGTAACTCGGGTGGGGACCGCGGCTACGATTGATACCACCGGGGTCTCCGTGGTATACGAAAGTAACGTTACATATCGGAAGAGGAAATATTATATGTATGCAATTTTCACTAGTATAATTTGCCTAACTAGCTAAAAGTTAAATACCTGGAGCGTTGCACTACTAAATAAATTGCGATAGCGGTCTCAAAATGGCCGCTTCCGGAGTATGCTGCGCGTCACTAACACACTTGAATTATACAAATTCAACTGTGAGAAGGGAGCCATGAATTATACACAGGAAAGATCAAATACTCAACTTTCCAGAGGATGAAGATGCTGGAGATTGCATGATAATAATCCAATAAACCATAACAACGAGAGAAACGTGGGAGCACACTTGGCTTAAATGTTACAGTTGAAAGGAATGATAAGCCGTATTAGTACCTTGATAACGGCTCCCCTTTCGTTCGCTACTCTTCCCCCTCAAAGAGTTAAATCTATTCGGGGTGAAGATTGCCATGTGTCGTATCAAAAAAAATACGTCCCCTGATTTTATGCGATATCCGTAAAGATATATTGAGGATACTCGCGCCAGGAGTTAAAATTCTGGAGACCTATGGTTAATTCTCTGGGAGTATCACTGTGGCAAATATCCCTTACAAAGCTTCCATCAGGACGACATGGCCGAGCCCAAAAATAGAATTTGTTATTCCTGCCATAAACTGTTATTACCTGAATCTCATGATATCCTTATTCATAACAATACTTAAGAGAAGCAGAGTACTCAGTGGCACTTAGGATGGGAAATTAGATAGAAGAGGGGACACACCAACTAAGTCTCTCGGCAGAAGCATATTGCCAGGCACCTAGCTTTTTCTCTCAAGTTTCTACCTTACAACGGGTGTCTGAATTGCTAAGTTCTTTTTTTTTTCACCCATACATGCATGGTTTAGTAGTTTGCTTGGCTGTAGACTTTTGTCCAGTCTATTTTTTTTTCATCTCCATAATCATCCTCTGACCAAAACTACAATGTTATATCTAATTAAAAGTTTGGCTACAGGAGCTCATAAAGGGTTGGATTCAAACCGTAATAAAAGCCTTCACTGTTACGGTTCATGATGCTGTATTAGTAGTGCAGCTACATCTCATAATTTTTGGAGATATCTTTCTCTGGAAAGAGTTTCAGTGGCAGCACAAAGGCCATACCTAGTTGGTTTTTGCTAAACATTATCTTAAAGAATCATGGTTTCCTTATTGAGATTGCCGAGCTCTATGCCCTATAGTGGCTGTTAGAGGTGAGGTCTACTACCTTTTTAAGATTTTAATTTTTAAGTCCCTTATTTAAAAAAAATACTAGTTGTGTTGCATGATTTTAGAGTTATCTAAAGAGGTATTTGGAGGTAATCTAAGTCCCGTACATCAAATGGTTTTAGAAAACAAACACGAGTCATATTTTAAACTGTAGTTTGAGATGTTTTTTTTTTTTACAAATAATCTAGACCAGGTGAGTAAAGTTTTGTTTTGTACTACTAGTGTTCCACCTCCATCAGAGTATAGGAGTCAGCAATATGAACATCAGGAGAGATTAATAGAAATAAACTGACTTGTGCTGTCCAGGGGATAGGGAATAGTTTGGACTTTGAGACTGAAATAAGAAAAAGCCTATGGGGCTCCACTGCTTTGCTTCTTGCCATCAACTAGTGTGCTACATTACATTACAAGAGGCATGTATTTATTAAATGAAAAGAACATGGGAAGTCTTGTTTTAAAATTTTAGGTGTACAGTAAATGTTGATCAAGCTTTTAGAAAAGAAGCAATATGAACATCAGGTGAGTATAGAAATAAAGTTTATCACTTGTTAAATACTTTAAAAATAATTTGTCTAACTTCCTATATATCTTTCTAGATAGTACCCGATTGTTTGAAAAATATTTTTTAAATTTCTTGCCAGTTTACCTGTACTTTTAATATAAAAATTGCACAAATCTCAGTTTTCAATCCAATGCTTAATGTTGCATAAATATAATGAAGGAAGAATGTAATGCCACGATGAAATTAAGTCATTATCATTAGGTTCACGCTGAAGATAAATTTTTTAACATTATTATTAGTTGATAAAGAAAATTGTTGCTAATGCAAATTTACTTGATATAATGCATCTTTTAACTGATCTTGGGCACACATCAGTAACAAATCTGATTTTCATATTTATGGTTAACAGTCAACATGAAAATAAAAATAGGCAATAGTTTTTTAGTATCTTTAACAGAAGTAGGTTTATAGATAATTGGAATAGTGTAAATATCGACTTAGTTCAACATTGCTTTCGATTATTACTTCATGTAAATATATTGCATAGTTTTATTTTTATGAATTCTCAGGGGAAACATAAGTTTGAATTAATTCGCTCCATGCTTCATTGTTGTCCGTGAATAATGTTTGTTAATGAAAAACTTTGTTCTTTAGACATATATTTTAAAATATTCATTTTATGCATCCTTTTATTTATTCTATTATATACAAATCATGGTGCATATTCTTATCAACAGTTTTTATTTACAAACTAACTTAAATTTCTAGAAAAGGATAGTTTTACTTTAAGTGAAGTACATAGTAAATGAAATTTATCCCAGAACAAAATTTAATAGCACGTATTTCTTGTTTGGTATCCCTCTATATATATATTTATATTTTTTACCCTTTTAAAAGTCAAGCAAATTATAATCTTATTACTTAGCAATAAAACAGGAATGACAAATTATAAATAAAAATGTTTGGATAAAGTATCGGCTAGTAAATTTTTGCATTAACATAATGCACCTTACAATATACAAATAAAGTTGTAGTATTTACAAATACCATTTAAAATTAATTTACAAGACAAGAACAATAATTATTTTGATTGATTATATTGCAGGAACATCCTAATGGAATGTGGAATTTATCAAAATATGTTTTCAGTTTAAAGATATACATGGAATATATGGCTCTAAATTTCTTCCATTTACAGCCAGTTGCCATGTAAATTTGGCATTTGCATTTCCAGGAGTAAGTTTTTTGAGCAAATCCATTTAAAGCTCATGAGTTACTTTCCATCACTCATTACAAAAACATTACATTTCTGCCATTTTCTTGCAAAGCCTAGACTTGGCTAATCTAAATCCTTCAACTCAAAATCTAGAATTAAGGCTATAAACATATTTATAGTAGATGCTCTAGCATACATTTTGACTAGGTAGTTGAGAGAGGAATTAAATACACCAGGTTTGCCAATCTTCACTGTTTGCATTGGAAGGTTAAAAACCAGTAATGGTATAAGCTGTAATTGTTTGATTTTAATATTGTAAACTCTTGATTCTTCTTTTGTGTTGGTGAAGATGCTTAAGGTCTTATATTAATCACAAATATCACAATTTTGTACTAGAATACTGTATACAAAAGTAGCCCAGTAATTTAACAAACTTCAACTTATAATTCATAATTGGTACATTACTATTTTTTCTTTAATTAGGCTTACCATTTAGAAGTGAAGCATCTGCAGGCAACACTAAATAGAAATTATATATATGGAATTACCTTTAGCTGAGGGACACATAGAGAGCTTCTATAACTTTAAAGATGTTTCTTCTTGTCATAAAACTTGGAAACTTAGCACATGATAAGGTGAGAGGCTACTTGTTGTATTGTATTTACATTTTTATAATATTTTCTCCATTTTCAATCATTTAAATGACATTTTGAAAAAGAATGAAGTATTTTTCTCTATGCCACATCCAGTTGTAAGGGTGGTGATTTCATTTTCATAAGAAACTTGCAGGTTTGGATAAATAAGGATAGAACTACAGTACTCGTAGTGTGAGTGAAATGCGTTGAAGTTTTATTTTAATGCTCTTTTATGAAATATATTGAGTATTGAACTGTCAAAAAATAAGAGATTTAAATCAAATGAAAAATATATTCCACAAAGAGAGAGAGAGGAATATTGATGTAAATAAACAATTCATGGTGAAAATATTATAAAAATGTGCCTGAAATACATAACATTTATATTTTTGATGGAACTGGGAAGGATTGCAAAAGTAATTAATTCATTCCAATAACATTTGAAAGCTTTTTTTTTATAAACATTAGTAGGTGTATTTTATTAATTAATTTACCCATAAGAGTGGTGGCAATGTGAGTTAATATTACTGTCAAAATTTAGATGTTCTTCATGAAGCATCAATGCAATCTGAAATTATTTATCAAAGAAAACTTTTTTTTTTTTTATTGTTGACATCATAAGCTTTATTTTTGCATCAAGAGTTCACAATATAGGGAATGTTTATTGAAAATCTGAAATATAAACAATAATGGAAAGATAACTAAAGTCACTTTTAAACAAAATCACTGCAATATTTTAAAATAAACACAGCAGACATTAATTTAATACACACCTTTGGGAATGTCCGATATATAGCATGATCACCATTATCCATAATTATTTTCTTTAAAACTACCATAATCCAAGTTGTATTGGATCATAAACTCATGACTAGCTCCATTTAAAAAACCTAGTCATAATGAATAGGCTATCTAAATAAGACTAACTATTCACATTATAATACATACACTAAAAATCATGCATGGAAGAGGACAATCTAAACTAAAAACTTGTCTTTTTCTGATTCAGCACTTTTGTTTAAAAGAATGAAATCATTAGCAAACCAGACAAACATATAAAATCATATGGCTTATAGACAGAATACAATGAATAGGTACAGTACTCTTTAGAATGTAAAATAAACAATATTTACAAATGTACAAAATTACATAAAATATGCATTCTTCAGGTTTAGTGCAGACTAGGTTATCACTCTATACACTATCCAATCTCCCATTATTCACTCTTTCTCTCATACAGTACTATATATGTTTTAAAATTTTGGATTGCGACTACCCTATTAAAAAACTTAATGTATTATTGCATCTAGTAAACATGGCACACTCAATTTTTATTCCTTAAAAGTGCCTCATATTCTTCCCCTGACATTAGTTTTTACTGTAGTTATTAAACTCTTAGTTCCTTTCCCCAAACCATGTTGGAAAAAACTGTGCAATATATGAAAAAATTTATTTGTATAACAATAATGGACTAATTTTTTCTACCTAATGTTTCTTAGTCATTTAACAGATATGGAAAGAAGTTTAGTTAAATGGAATATATGTTAAATGTCATAACAATTTCAAATGTTTAGATAAAATTTAATCTCTTACATTATTTAAATAAGTACAGTACACACTAACACTTTATAAAAACCCAAATACATACTGGTATACATATCCAAACAATTACAATGTTGGTGCTATAAATTCTGTATAGGGAAGCTTTTAGCTTTGCAGCATTTTATGTACTGTTGAATATTTAAGGGGAAAAAATGTTACCTGCTGTATGCTAAACAGTAAATATTTTTTTGTCTTGTAACTGAAAGCATACAGTTGTAACTAGAATTATATTGTTTAGAACTGATAATTTGACGTCGGGATTTTAGACAAAGGTTGCTTCTTATAAGTCATATAGTATAGGCTATAGGGCGCTGTTAAATTATTTTCTTTTCGAGTGGAAAAGCTGTAGCACAATGAAGTTTTTGTTCAAGTTGAACATCTTTACAATAGAGAGAGAGAGCGAAAGGAATGTGTAGAAAATACATTTTTTTAATGTTTCCCCATAATGTTTTGTTGGTATCCTGCCTATTTATCGGATTGATTAAACAGAATTCTACATATATAGAAATTTGAACCATCATCATTACTTTAGAAAAATTGACTTTTTAAACACCAGGTTCTTTGTTGAGGATTGATATTTTGAGTCATCAGTGTTGTTGTTACATCATTCATTAAACGTTTATATGCGAAAAAGGAGTTTCCCTTGTAGGCCAAAGAATTAAGAACTTAATTTAACTGTACTGGTATTACACAAAAAGTGGTGCAGTAATTAATAAGAAGTGTACTGTAAAGCAATAAAGTACAATTTACTGTAACAATTGCATTACATTTAGAAATCTTTCGTTGATTACAGGGTACCAACGTATAATTTTTTCAAGAAACTTGCAATTCCTCATTACACAGAATTATAGTTTATATCCAAAAGATTTATTTTCATCTATATCCATTTATTTAGATGTTAATCAAGGTTTTTATATTCAGTATCTTCATTTTGTATCGTATAAATTCTTAAATTTCATCAAACGTGTTGAGAAAAACATTTTCCTATTAGTGTTAATTTCATACTGTAGAAGAAACGGCTTTTGCTGAGTGACTTATTTCGTCCTATTTAAGACTAATGGATGTATTCATTAAAAGTTTTCATTGGAGAAAATAGTCACCAAATTACTTATAAATTGGTGACTCTTCTCATTAAATGAGCAATTCTGTAATAGATTAACAAAATAATTTGCAGTAAATTTGACTACTTTTAACAAGCACAACTGTCCTACCTTTCAATGTTCTATAATTTCAAGTTCTATTTTTTCCCACCATAATTCAACTTGAAAAAACTATCCAAGCACCACTGTTCAACCAAGATATTTTCCTTTCAGTAATTACCCATAAAATTTCAGGTTGTAACTTAATGTGTTTTGGTAGTTAATTCAACTGTACTCTTCCAGTGCTTTAACAAACCTGTCACTCCTATGCTGATGGTATATGTTACCAGTATAAACAACGAAGTTGTACTCCATGAATAACTTTTAAGAAGAGATCCTTTTAAAGGGTCTTGCTGAAGAGACGCCAAAAAATTATGCTATGTACTCATAAATGACCGTAAAAACTACATCTTAAAAAAAGATGGAAGTACAGTACTTATGACTATCCGTACATGATTAAAAAGACCATATGATGTCTTTGGCTGCACACCGAGCCTAGATTCTTAACTAGGTGCCCATGGTGTAAAGGATAAACAAAAATAAATACGCAATATAAAAAAAAAGTTTAACAAAAAAAATATTTAACACACACACACTTCAGAGACATATACAGTAGACTCGCATTGGATTTGTAGGAAAAAGTTTTCCATGAATTATTTTTACTTATTCCTATTTGCATTTAAATTACTGCATTTTGCTGTCACATTGCCAATCACACACCTGTTATATCAATAGAATTGTTTACAGTGTCACAATGACAAGACACTACTAATACAAAGTCTAAATACATTCATTCTATGCACTGCACCACTTGCGTTAAACATCAGTGTTTCGCTGGGATATAAGTCGGGGAGGTGGTGGATTTTCTTCTATGGATTCAACATAATTTTCTGGAATTAACCCAGTCCTTCCATTAAGTGTTCCTTCAAGCCAACCAGGCTCACGAGACGGCCGTACTGGAAAAAAAAATCATAAGGTAAAAATTCCTAGTTAGACAACAGTTTCAATAGAAAAATGATTTAAACTCATAGAAAAATATCTGTATTATACTACAATTTTATATTTTACAAACTTAACACTCTTGACAAAACTTATTAAAAAGAATTTAACTTCGTATCTTTGTTCAACGATGGCCAAAATTTTAACAAAATATGCACTGTTACTGCTTTAGGCATTAGGTTAGGTACATAGAGGAACTTTTAGCCGAATTGATTAATAGTTAGCTCATTTTGTGTCACCCACTCTAAGACTGGAAGAAAAATAAAATTAAAAAAGAACCTTTATTTTGTATTTGAGTGTGGTATGGATTTTATATTTTGTATGTATGGTATTGGAGTTATGTGCTGTATTTTGTCTATGTATTTTGTAATAAGTATGTGTCATTGATTCATTATTAAGTCAGAGATAGCACTGAAATTAAAAACATGTCTAATCTGTACTAAATGATACTTGGTAGACTTGAAGTACAAGGACGGTAATATCTCTCCTGTATACCTTTACTGTAATTGTTCTTAAACTCATTGATCCTTATTAATCACTAGAATCCAGATTTGTTTTCACCATTGTAGTAAATCAACTTTCATGTCTTTAGTAGACATGTAAATTCAGTGGCCTGTACAGAGATGGAATTTTGATAAGATTATTTATTTCTATATTCACCCGAGGTTCATGTGACCCAAGCAATTAACAGACTGATATTCAAAGTGGTGTGCCAGGTTCCCTATTTTCACCTTGATCATGCGTAGGCTTACATGCCATTGGGCAGTAATCGTAGCCTATTCTACCTTGATGCAAATCCTAGGTTATTATTATTAAAGTAGTACTGTACTGTACCTCGGGTTAAAAGTATAGTCGTACCTTGACCTCCAAGTGAATTAATGTACGAGTTTTCTCAGATACGAGTCATCACGCAGTCAGTGTTTTGCTTTATAATGCAAGCAAGATTTCAAGATAAGAGTTAGAGACAATGCTGCTAGATGGAGTAGCAAGTAGTGACTACACAGCGTCCCTCGGCCTGTAACATACTCTTGTTCTTTTTATGCACTCGCCTAGTGGTTTCTTGTCTCGTGTTTTGTGAGAATTTTGTATTCTAACTTAATTTTAAAAATGCCCCGTAAGAAGTTTAAGTGCTAGTGACAGTACAAAGAGAAGGATGATGATGATGGTCATAGATTTGAAACATGAAATAATTGAGTGTTGTGAAGGTAGACTGGTTCGACCAGGTGCCTGCTCTAGGATCTGAACCACTGCCATGTTCCTCTCGAAGGTTAGGGAGGTACTTAGACCCCTGATGTCATGGGGCCTGGACTTACCTGAGAGGGGAATGCCCGCACTGCTATAGGCCCTGATAATCACCTGTCTTAGCCAGAAGGAGATAGTATTCTTTGAAACCGGCTTTTTCACTGTACCTGTGGAGACGAAAAGGTTCTTGATACCAGGACGGAGACTAGCCGTCCTTTTTTAAGAATTTCCTTAAGGCTCTGACAGGAGACAACTTCAAAACCTCCGGATTGCCCGAACGAGGAAGCTGGTATTGCGAAGCCCCCCAAACTTAGGATCCCAAACAGCTGGATCCTGGGTCTTAGCCACGAAAGATGGGACGAACTTGAAGGAAATCTCACGCCAACCCTTCGCGTGTGAGCCTTCGCAAGACGGCCCGTGGATTTCACCCGCTCTCTTAGCTGAAGCCAATGCCAACAAAAAGACAGTCTTGAGGGTGAGGTCCCTGTCCACTATGTCTTTCAAGGGCTCGAACGGGGTTGCACTTAGCATCTTCAGGCCCCTTGCCACATCCCACTGCGGCACCCTGCCGGCTGGAGGGGGGCATGCTTGTTCTAAGCTCTTGACGAGCATAGAGATGTCTTGAAGAGATGTCTTGAGAAATCCAGCTCGATGCCCTTCAGGAGGAAACTTGGCCTAAGGCTACATGGACTCCCTTGATGGCCGGGATCGACATGCCGACTACGTCTCTGAGGTGTACCAGGAAGTCTGCAACGTCAGGGATAGAGGCCCTTAGAGGCTTGATGTTCCTGGAGGAGCACCATTTCGTAAATGCGGTCCACTTAGCCTGGTAGACCGCTGCCGATGAACGCCTCAGATAACACGACATTCTTTCAGACGTTCCTGCTGAATACCCCTCGTTCCTCAGGAGACGCTCGATAACCTCGACTCGTGAAGGCGAAGGGATCAAGGATTGTCATGGAACTTTTGGAAGTGGGGCTGCCTCAGAAGATCCGGCCTGTCTGGCAGAGACCACGGGGGAAGGCACGCTAGTTCTTGTAGATCCGCGAACCACTCTTTCTCTGGCCACCAGGGCGCTACCAAAGCCATCCTTAGGTTGTAAGCCGTCCTTACCCTGTTGAGCACCTGCCTGAGCAGCGCGAAGGGGGGGGGGGGGAGGCGTATACGTCTAGTCTGTCTCATCGATGTTGGAAGGAGTCCTCCAACGCTGCTTTTGGTTCTGGGACAGGAGAACAAAATACGGGGAGTTGAGCATTCAGTCTTGTTGCGAAGAGATCCATCCCTGGCGAACCCCATTTCTGGATGATGAGCTTGGCTACCTCTGGATGCAGGACCACTCAGTTCCCACCACTTGACCCATCCTGCTAAGTCCGCCGGCCAGGACGTTTCTTTTCCCTGGAATGAACCTCGCTGCGACCGTGATATGCTCTGACTCGGCCCAATCCAGGAGTTCTAACGTGAGAACGCACATCTCCCTCGATTTCAGTTCTTCCTTCTTCTTATGTATGCTACTACCGTGGGGTTGTCGCACGTCAGTGCCACGATGTTTCACCGTAGTAGGCTGACGAGCTGTAGGCACGCTCTTCGAACCGCTCTCATCTCAAGGATGTTTATGTGATGTGCTTCTTTACCTCCGTCCAACTGCTTCTTGCTGACTTTCCGAGGAGATGGGCACCACATACCTCCTCGGAATCGTCTGTGAAGAGAAACATCTCGGGGGGGGGGCTCGGCTGCGAAGGGCATCCCCTTGAGGGTGTCCGTCCGGTCTTGCCACCATTCTAGGGCTTCTTTCGATTCCGGGAGAACGGGAACCACCTTGTGGGGGGATTCTATCTGGTTCCAGAGTCCCTTCAGATTCCATTGGATGTTCCTGAGTTTGAGCCTCCCTTGGGGAACCAGTTTCTCCAATGATACGAGGTGACCTAATAACCTCTGCCAGTCCTTTGCTCTCCTGGGTTGTCCCGATAAGAAGGGGCGGAGGATCTGGTCCAAGCTGTTCGGCCTCCCTTCCGACGGAAAGGCTCTCACTAGACGGGAGTCCAGGACCATCCCTAGGTAAGTCATCTTGGTGGTGGGTGGACAGATGAGACTTCCTCCAGGTTGATGGTGATGCCCAGAATCTCGCAGAACTGCAGAAGCTTCGCGCCTTGTTCCTATAAAAACTTCCTCTGAGGATGAAAGGAGCAACCAGTCGTCTAGGTAACTAATCAGGCGGATGACCCGTTCTTGAGCCCGCACTAAGACTGTTGCGAAGACCTGAGGCGCTGTGGACAGTCCGAAACAGAGGGACTTGAACTGCAATGTCTGGGCATCCCATTTCACCCGAAGATACTTCCTGCTGGAGGGGTGAACTGGAATTTGAAAATAAAAGTCCTTGAGGTGTACATCATGAAGTCCCCTTCCCTCAAAGACTCCAGGACCGACTTCGGGGTGACCATCTTAAAGTCGGTCTTGCACACAAACTTGTTGAGGGCCGAGAGGTTTATGACTGGTCTCCAACCTCCCGTTGCTTTCTCCACCAGGAAGAGCCGACTGTAGAAGGCCGGGCCCGGCTCCTGTACTGTTTCCATTGCTCCCTTCTCCAACACCATGGAGACTTCCTCTTGCAAGGCTGTGCTCTTCAAAGGGTCCTTGAGAGCCAACCACTCCGCCCGAATGGCTGGAATCAGGGGCGGAGGTTCTGCCAGAAACGGTAGCCTGTACCCTTCCTTTAACACTGTTACTGTCCACGGGTCTGCTCCGTGGTTTTTCCATGCTTGTCAAAAATGTCTGAGGCATCCCCCCCACCTGAGGTTTGGGCAGGAGTAAGGGGCCTCTCTCTCTATCTCCTTCTGGAGGAACGACTTGTACGCTCCTTCCTGGAGGCCGAGTACTAGGGTCTAAGGCTAACTGTGGAGTCGAAGGTCCTCTACGGGGAGCAAGGCAAGGGAAAGATTACGTGTGCCAACTTCTACATCTGACGGCCGGACGGAGCCGAAGAGGCACTGGGCAAAGTTATGGGGGGGGGGGGGGGGCTTTCTAGCTGCCACTGAGGCAGGCCCTGGGGAGGCAATAGCCTTGTTCGACCCGCTAGGGGGAAAACCACTTTGCCTTCGTCACGGATGGAGCCGTCAGGAACGGGGGTAGCCGTCATGGGTCTACCCCTTCCCGGGGAAAACTGTGGGGTTTAAGTACCCTGCCATGTCAGTGGCCACCTCCGATGCTTGGATGGGGCTGGCCGGGACGATGGCACGGCTGGATCCATCACGGATGGAGCCGCCGGGACGGAGGTAGTCGTCATGGGTGTGTCAGCGGCCACCTCCAATGCTTGGATGGGGTTGGCCGGGACGATGGAGCGGCTGGCTCCATCACGGGTGGAGCCACTGGGACGGAGGTATCCGTCATGGGTCTACCCCCCTCCCGGGGAATCCGTGGGGTGTGAGAACCCTGGTATATCAGCGGTTGACCACGAAGCCTGAATGGAGCTGTCGTGGTACCGGGTATGGATGCCATGTTGCCGGGTCGAACCAGCGGCTGCCTCCGCTGGATAGATGGAGCTCCTGCGGGGATCTATGAAGCTGCGGGCTTCCCCGTGTTGTCTGGTTGGTTCCTTCGTTCAGGGCGGTCTATCGAAGAACCGGATTCTGGGACAAGGCTGCCAGTCCGAAGGGGCGACTCTCTCTGCTGGGCGGGAGAAGTCGGAACCTTCGCGGACTTATGCCTGTCAACCGAGACCTGGTGCGAAGACTTCCGTCGATGATCTGGTCTGCTCGGGGAGACGTACCGCAAGGATGGCGAAGGAGCTCTTTGGAGCCAGCCAGTGAGATCCTCTGCTGTACAGGGGAATTCAACCGTAGCGGCTTCGGTTCGTCCATCCTGTGGTGCCATCTGATGAGCCCTATCACCCTCCTGTACGTCTAGTCCTCCGCTGCCACGCCAACCACGTTGTCGTCGTCGTCGTCGTCCTCCGTCTGGTGGCCTGCTTCTCTAGGCGGAATTCTACCGACGAATGCCTCCAAGTAAGGTTCTGGACGAAGGACGGGCATTGCCGTGGCGGCGAGGGCCTCCGTCCTATAAGCGGAGTCCTCCGTTAGGACAGGCATTGCCATGGTGGTGAGGGCCTCCGTCATATAGGCAGAGTCCTCCGTTAGGACGGGCATTGCCGTGGCGGCGAGGGCCTCCGTCCTATAAGCGGAGTCCTCCGTTGGCACGCCCTCCGTGTCGCCGTCCTCGTCCTCCGTCCGAGGTTGATGAGCTGTACCGACGGGTGCCTCCGCACTAGGATGTGGTCTGAGGATGGGCACTGCCGTGGAGGCGAGAGCTTCCATCCTCCATTTGTCTTTCTTCGAGGGGGACGAGGCTTCCGTGGGCTTGCCCGACGGAGGAAGCTGTCCCTGTCGATCGCTCGCATGAGCTGAATCGACTGAGGCTGCCCGTCCGAAAAGGCGACTCCCTCCACTGGTCGGGTTGTCGTCTGTTTCGCGGTCTTATGCCTGTCCGACGAGGACCTTGGGTCCTTCTGAGGGTCAATCTGTGGCTGGCAGAGGCCCTTCTAGGAGGACTGTCTCTGTTACGCCAACCTGCGGTGCCCGGAAGAGTAGTACAGTCCGTGAGCTTACTGCGGGGAACAAGGACCCATTGCTCCTCAGGTGAGCTGCTGCTCCTGAGTTTCTTCCTCGGGGACCTTGATGGCCTCCTTCCATGTCGCGACCTGGAACAGGACCTGGAATAAGAACGCCTTCTCCTGGACCCGCCGACGGTGAGTCTTCCTTCTCTGGGGAGCCTTCAGCTGCGGAGGTACCTGAAAAACATGCCCATGATGCGGGCGAAGAGACAGGGACATTTTTACTCCACATGGGGATCATTAGACGAGACGTGACCCGCAAGCACCAGGGCATCGTCTCTAGGACCCCCACTAACCTCACCTTCAGGCCCACCACTTGCCTGGAAAGAAACTGCTACCCCACTATCATGAAGAACAGACTCTTGGGGAAGAGCCTCTGGCTTCTTCCCCGCAACGGACTTACCTCGTCCCCTACTTTGGGTAGGGGAAGGTGGTAGGGAAACTCTAACCGACGTTCCTCCTGGAGACGTCAAGGGCGAAGAGGTGCTAGCCTTCTTGGGCGACCTCTTGGAAGACTTCCTCTTCTTGGTACCGAAGCGTACCCACTGCACCTCACTCCACGAATCGCACTCCGGACACATGTCTGACGGGAACACGCTCTGTCCCTGCACGACGAGCACAAGGAATGCTGCAGAAAAGGATAAAAAGGACAAGGTTAACACGTGAGAACGTGGGAACACAAAGGGAAAGCACAGGAATATCACATGGGAGTCACGCGGGACACAAAGGAGTCGGGGACATAAAGAGTCGCACTGAGATAAGGAGAGCGTCGAGATGATATCGCGACGCGACCAGAGAACTTACCGAGGACAGAGACCTAAGCTAGCAGGCTGCCTGACACGGGCCTAGCCTCAGGGCACGTATCCTACCACCTGAGGTTAGACCTCACAGAAAACGGAAGTAGGGTAAACTACACAAAACTCTGGTCGAATGAGAGGAGATTCCAGGTAACTCTTAAGAAAGTAGTTCGAGGTAAGTTTCCGTGTTGGAACAACTTATTTTTAAGAAAAGGCTGAGCAGTAGCCACTTTTCACAACAGTTATTTAAATCATAGTACTGTATTACCCCTGACATGATACACCAAAGGAATACAGATAATGAACCTCCAGGAACAATTTACATACACACACCATGCAGCAACTGCTGAGAAAACCAGAGAAATAATTGATGTGCAACAAATCTGGAGGTCTGATCAGTACAGTACAACTGAAGAAACTGAGAAGAAAAAGAGACACGGGCATCAGTTACCTCTTGCTGGTACAATGTTCTTTACTAATGGTATGTGTTTATTGAAGGGAAAGAAAATGGGAAAATGTTTAATTCTTCAACATTTACAGGCAAAAGTCAATTAAATCAAGCTTCTGAGAAGAAACAATGCAAACTTCACGGGAGGTTCATAGAAATATAAAAATAATTTTATATTGATTATGAAAAAAAAGTAGTTCCTGGACTTACCATTGCTTAATATTTGATTGGGCTCAAAAGAAAGCTCTGACTCGTTCTCGCCAACGCATGCATATAACGTCCTCACCCTCCTGCTAAAGTAGAAAAACTGTTACAATAGTAATTCACACTGTATTTAAACTTGTTTCTTTTTGCTGTATATTAAATTAAAATAATTTAATTTTACTGTATAATGCATGCTGCCTACTTCTTGTACTAAATATACATCTACCTGTATTCTAAATCACTCCCAAAATAGAAGTAGTTTGCAAACACACTATTTGTAGCTATGTACAGTACTATATATACATACTGTATACACATTTTGTATTTATGAAGTCTTTAAATTATCTATTTTTTTCACACGTGCCCTGAAACAATTGATAACGAGGAAATTAATAAATTTTTCATCAACACTTAAATGGGCATGTAATTTATGCATACAGTTTACAAGAGACAAATTATCTATTTTGTTCAGCATTATGCATTAAAAGATGGGATAATTTTTTTTATCCATTAGCAGGTTTTTTATATAAAGCACTGTCAATAAGTGCTTTCATTAAATGAATTTATTTCAAGTGTGCAAAGGGCTGCTTAAATTGACTCATGTTAGTTCTTTTCTGTTTCAATTTTATAAAGTACCACTATTAATCATACATGTACTTTTAATGAGTATACGGCTGATCATAAACATTGGTGCATGAATATTTTTATTTTATTTGTTCTTTTCAAAATAATTTATTTGCAGCTCTCCAAAACACTGAAAAAAATTGCAAGTAATAGGCATACATTGGATATCTTTCAGTTTTAATCACTTAACAGGGTAGATCTATCCAATATGATTAAAGAGTAACAAATAAATTCACAGTTGTTCCGTAACTGACATACAAACCACGGTATTTAATAGGGGTATTACTTTCGGCGTAGCTGAAAGGAGCCATTAAAATTTAACGAGGGTTTACTACCCACACCACTAGTTAGCGGGGGTAGGGGAGGGTAGCTTGCTAACCCCCCCCCCCCACACACACACACACACACACACACACACCTGTGCTTGAGCTCGCTTTGCTCTCGGCTCGGATGGTAGACGGACGTGTCCTCTCTCATCCTCACCTCTCTCTTGGCAACTATTAATGCTTTTTTGCTTTTTCTTTGACAGGTTTGTGTGTGAAGTTGGCCTCTGCGATTATGTGCACCTGTCCTTGGATTACCCGACCTCCCCTGCGGAACATTCATGTCGGCGGTCAAAACAGACCCTCACACCCTTTACCCTTACTGTAGAGGTCAAAGGTGTGAAAGTAATAACAATGGTGGCGAGTGTAGGGAGTGGTCTACCTCCCAGTGGGAGAGGTTTTCTCGGCAATGTAAGAAGTCCAAGCGGGATCTTTCTCCTTCCAAGGTTTCTTTGAAAGGAGAAAAACCCAAGGACTCTTCTTCCGTTGCCCAAACCTCTTCCGAAGCTCCCACTCGAGCGGTCTCTTTCGAGAGGTCGTCGAGTGGTAGCGTAGCGTAGACCATGGTTCCGTTTTCCAAACTCGGGGTTCGAGAGATGGCGTTGCCTCCCCTAGCGAGGCAGCTCTACCTCTCCCCCCCGGGGGAGGATGTGTCATTAACCAATCTTTTTCAGCTTTGGTCTTCCTTGGGGCTTGAGGGTTTGCCCTCCAAGGAAGCATTACTTGACTACATCCGATTGGGTGCTGCTGTCAAGCAATCGCCGACTTTGGCAGAGGTTGATCCTCTGTCAATTGTCGATGTTATGGTGACAGAGGTATCCAATGCAGTATCTCCTAATATCACTGCTTCTTCACATCCCGCAGTAGCTGAAGGCTTAGTTTCTCCCGTTCCTGCTCAACCAACGAGGGAGAAACTAAGTCCAACAGTCTCTCCTGCTGGTGTTTCTCCCCCTCAGGGGAAGCGGGGGAGTTCACTTACAGAGACCCCTTCGGAGGACTGCAGAAGGTCAGCTTGCTGATCCAACAGCCCCCAGAGGGCGCATCCGTCGCAAGGCTCGCCTTCCTCTTCACCAGAGGGGCCTTCCTGCATCTGCGGTGAGGAGGCGCCTCTTTGGTTCACTATCTCCGTTGCAGTCCGCCGCAGAGGAGCCTCGTCAGCGTTCACCAACTGTTCCTGCTATTGTCCTGGACCTCTCAGCGGATCGTTCGCGATCCCCTTCGGTGGAAGGTCGTCCTTGCAAAGGACACGTCGACCTTCCACCAGACAGACCTGCTGACCTGTCGTCACCGTTCCTGAGAGCTGATGCGCGCTACGCGCCTACGAAACCTGATTCACATGCTCGTCCGGCATCGAATCCTGTTACAGGGCATCAAGGGTGTATGCGCCATCGCGCGCATGTGTCCCTTACGCGCCATGATGGACATGCGCGCCAACGTTCTCCTGCGCGCCAGGCTTTGCCTGAGGTACCGCGCCAGCGCTCACCTGCGAGTCAGCGCCACTGCACGCCATCAACCTCCTGCGTGCCAGCGCTCTTCCACGCGCCAGCACCCACGCCCACGCACAGCGATCTCTCCTGCACGCCCACGATCTTCGGATCTGGGCGCTGTTGGGAAGTCAAAGACTCCTAGGCGCCAGCGCTTGCCATCGCGCGTTCACGCGCAGTCACCCTCTCGCGCTCGCGCCCTGCGCGCCCATTCTCTCCTACAGTTGCGCGCCACCATACTGATGCGCGCCCACACGCACAGGCTCCAGCTGCGCGCGCGCGCCCTACGACATCTACTAGGGCGCGCGAACTGTCGCCCGCACGCCTGCGTGTTCAACGACCTGATCTTGCGTGCGCGAACATTCGCCCGCGCGCGCAATCAATCTCCTGCGCGCCCTCCTGTGTACCCACAGTCTCCCGCGCGCGCTCCTACGCACCATCACTCTCCTGCGCGCCATCGCAATCACCCGCGCGCGCGACCCCTGGTAATCTCCATCGCGTGAGCACCATTACGCGCCCCCTGGTATTCTCCATCGCGTGAGCACCATTACGCGCCCCCGCGCGAGCACCATTACGCGCCCCCGCGCGAGCGTCAATACCCTCCCGCGCGCGAGGCTGTTGAACAACGCACGGCAAGGTCTCCATCGCCGCATTCCCCTCCCCGCAAACGCATAACAGCACGCACTGCGGCGGAAGGGAAGTATCCAGAAAGGTCCAGGATCTCCTCTTCTTCTTTTCAGGCGAACCCCTCCTATGGAAACTCCTCCCAGGGATCCGTCGATCCCTGTCCCTCCAGAGGGAGTGTCTGACAGCGCTGCTGTCAGTCAACAGCCATGGTTCGGCCCGTTAATCAGAGCAGTTATGCAGGATTTCAAGCCTGTTCTCTCTCTGAGTTGGGGCACAGATCCTTGGCTGTCTCTACCCCTCTGAAGATAAAAAGAGGAGTTTCGGACGCAGTGACTTCTCCGAGAGCTAAGTTGACTCCTCGCAGGCCTTCGAGGCAGGTTCTTTCACCCCCCCCCAGACTTTTTCTCCTTCCCTGTCGGACGAGGACTCCTGTCATCAGGGGAGTCAGTGAGGTGAGATGTTCCCCCATCGCACCAATGAGGGAAAGCCCACCTCGCGTTGAAAAGTCTTCCCGGGTAGGGGACTGAAAAGAACTTACCACCTTCTAACATAAAGTTCTACATCCCTCCCAGGAGGGAGTCGAAGGACTCGAAGACGGTACCAAAATCCTCGACAAGACTTAGGACGGAGCCAGCTAGCCACTCGGAGAATGTCCGCGAATCTTCCCAAGAAGAGCCTTTGGGGACAGGAGACTTCGCTGCAAGTCCAACATCCGGAGGAGAACTACAAGAGTCAGAGCATGCATTTTGGCAGGTGCTGACTCTTAAGAGGGCTCTCAATGGGTTTGCCGACCCAGAGATCGCCCCTCTAGAGGGCAAAGACACGGTCTTGGACCGCGTATTTGGCACTCAAAAACCCTCTAAGGCCAGTGCGGCTCTGCCTTGGTCTCAGGGGGTTAAGAGTACCAAGGACAAGATCGCTGTTCAGATCTCTCGAGTTGTCCTCCTCCAACCGTTCCAGTGCCGGCAACAAGCTTCTCCCACCTCCTCGCGTACAGCAAAAGAGGTACTTCGAGATCTTGGAGGATCCTTGTTTAGCTCTTCTTCTCCACCATTCGTTGGATGAGTTTACCAGGGGAGTCTCATTCTCAGCAACCAAGATCCTTAACTAGGAGAAGGTTGCGAAGTGTGCTATGCAAGCCACTTCGTGGCTGGATATCTGGTTAGGGACCTTAGGTATCCTGATACGCTCTGAGGACTTCTCCAAAGAACGTACCAGGAAAGCTATGGAGACGTCCCTCCTCTCAGGCACTCGCACGATCGAGTTTCTGGCTCACCAAGTCTCGAACTTGTGGGCAAACACCATCCAGAAACGTCGAGATGCGGTGGCTGAGAGGTTCCATCAGAAGGTCCCTAGCACCGAGATAAATAGGCTCAGGCATTCTTCCTTAGGAGGAACGAATTTATTTGAGCCTAAGGATGTGGAACAGGCCGCTGAGAGGTGGAGAAAGTCCCACCAAGACTCCCTCCTGCATAGGGCTTTGACATCCAAGCCCGATAAGCCTCCAGCACCCCAGCAGTCCCATCCGATCAAGACCACAAAACCGACGGCAGCAGCGAAGACAGTGGTGTCTAAGCCCTTTCCTGTCAAGGACAGGAAAGGCAAAAAGCCCTCCAGAGGAGCCAGAGGAGGTAAGAATCCTAGACGGAGCAGCCGAGGCCGCAAACGCTAGGATTGGCAGTCCCCCTGCATGTCCACCAGTGGGGGGATGCCTACAAAGTTGCGCAGACAGGTGGCAGCAACTCGGGGCCAATTCCTCGACGATTTCCGTAATCAGTCAGGGATATCGCGTCCCGTTCACAACATCTCTACCTCCCCTGACGACGAATCCAGTGTCATTGAGCTCCCTTGCCATGGGATCAGCAAAGGGGCAAGCCCTTCGGGCAGAAGTCTAGACCCTGTTGAAGAAGGGCGCTCTCCAAGAGGTCCTCGACAGGTCCACAGGCTTCTTCAGTCTACTCTTTCTTGTAAAGAAGGCGTCTGGAGGCTGGAGACCAGTCATCGACCTCTCGGCTCTGAACAAGTTTGTCAAACAAACTCCGTTCAGCATGGAGACCGCAGACACGGTCAGACTAGCAGTGAGACCGCAAGACTGTACAGTGGATCTGAAGGACGCGTACTTCCAGATCCCAGTCCATCCGTCTTCAAGGAAGTACTTAAGATTCAGCCTAGACAACAAGGAGTACCAGTTCAAGGTGCTGTGTTTCGGTCTCTCCACAGTACCGCAGGCTTTCACCAGAATGTTCACCCTAATATCTTCGTGGGCACACAGGATCGGCATCCGTCTCCTCCGTTATCTGGACGACTGGCTGATCCTAGCAGACTCGGTGTCATTCCTTTTTCAACACCAGGACAAACTTCTGGGACTTTGCCAGGATCTGGGGATCATGGTAAATCTCGAGAAGTCCTCTCTGCTTCCCACTCAAAGACTGGTATATCTAGGCATGGTTATAGACACCAATCTCCACAAAGCCTTCCCATCAGACGACAGGATAGCAAGGCTGAGGAAGGTCGCAAGCCCTTTTCTCAGACGAGAAGAACTTCCAGCCCAATCATGGTTACGTCTCCTCGGTCACCTTTCTTCTTTAGCTCGCCTAGTTCCCAACGGTCGCCTCAGGATGAGATCCCTCCAGTGGCGGCTCAAGTCCCGGTGGAACCAAGGTTACGATTCCCCGGACATCATGATCCCTATGGGACCTGCGGAACGGACGGACCTCCAGTGGTGGGTGACAGACGAGAACCTACGAAGAGGAGTGGATCTTCTCGTTCTCTCCCCCCCGATTTGATGCTGCTTTCGGACGCCTCAAAGAAAGGGTGGGGGGGCCCACGTACTGCACCACACAACCTCAGGCCTGTGGTCAGAATCAGAAAAGTGCCTCCATATAAATCTTCTAGAGATGAAGGCTGTCTTTCTGGCCCTTCAACAGGTCCAATAGTACCTGGCGGGTCACTCTGTGGTGGTGATGAGCGACAACACCACAGTAGTGGCTTACATCAACAAACAAGGAGGTACCTTTTCAAAGCAGCTATCCCATCTTGCAGTAGAGATGCT
This sequence comes from Palaemon carinicauda, assembly GCF_036898095.1. Taxonomy (NCBI): domain Eukaryota; kingdom Metazoa; phylum Arthropoda; class Malacostraca; order Decapoda; family Palaemonidae; genus Palaemon; species Palaemon carinicauda. The sequence continues at coordinate 61,399,215 of NC_090766.1, read as the reverse complement.
GAGATGGGCTTTAGTCCACTCGATTCCGCTATCGGCTCGTTTCATTCCAGGTAAGAGGAATGTGCTCGCCGACAATCTGAGCAGAGCGTGTCAGATAGTGAGTACTGAGTGGTGTTTGGATCATCTAGTAGCCAACAAAGTCCTGACTTTGTGGGGTTCTCCGACTGTGGATCTGTTCGCAACAGCTCTGAACTTCAAACTTCCGCTGTACTGCTCCCCAATCCCAGACCCCAAGGCTCTCTGGCAAGATGCCTTCCAACAACGGTGGGACAACATCGACGTTTACGCCTTTCCCCCGTTCTGTCTGATGAGGAGGGTGCTCAACAAGACCGGAACATCGGTCAATCTTTCGATGACCCTCATAACTCCGCTATGGCATCACGCGGAATGGTTTCTGGACCTTCTGCAACTCCTAACAGAGCTACTGAGAGAGCTCACTCCACAGCACAATCTACTTAAACAACCACATGCCAACATCTTCCACAAAGCCGTAGCTTTGCTACGACTTCACGCCTGGAGACTATCCAGCATCTCCTCGCTGAGAGAGGATTTTCACAACGATTTGCAGTCAGGATGTCTGGACATCTGCGAAAGTCATCCGCAGCTGTCTACCAGGCAAAGTGGAAAGTCTTCTGTGGTTGGTGTCGTGGAAGGGGTATCTCTCCACTCGATGCCACTATTCCAACAATAACGGAGTTCCTCGTGTATTTGCGGGAAGAAATGCGCCTTTCAGTCTCGGCAGTGAAAGGCCATCACTCAACCTTAAGTCTAGCCTTCAGGCTGAAAGGAGTGGACATTTCTTCTTCGCTGGAACTTTCCCTACTCATACAAAGTTATGAACTTACCTGCCCTCAGTCGGAAATGAGACCTCCTCCATGGAACGTGGTTCGAGTTCTCAGGTCTCTTAAGAGACCTCCCTATGAACCATTACGCCAGACTTCAGATCGCCACCTAACCTGGAAGACAGTGTTCCTACTAGCTTTGGCTTCGGCCAAACGTGTTAGCGAACTTCATGGTCTCTCGTATGACATCGCCCATTCAAGGGGATGGAGGGAGGTAACGTTCAGATTCGTCCCTGAGTTCATTGCTAAGACTCAGAATCCTGGAGTAGCGGATCCTCGATTCGACTCCTTCCGGATTTCTAGTCTCCATTCTGTAACAGATGACCCAGACCATCTCCTACTATGCCCAGTAAGGAGTTTGAGGCTATATCTTAAAAGAACAGCTGCAGTTCGTCCTCATGTGCCAGCCTTATTCGTTAGCACAGGGAAAGGGTCTTATACCTTACCCTGGGTACGGTAACAGATGATCTGGATCGTCCGTTACCGAGTGGAGACTTGCGTAAGATCCATCACCTCTGAAGACTGTGTCTGGCGACGTACTCAGGGACAAAACTGAACGTTGCCTTTCACCCTTCTCATTAATGGGCGATGTTGAACGAGAGACCATGAAGTTCCTTGACTCATATGGCTGCTCTCAGAGCGTATAGGAACATTGTCTTCTTAAATCAGGTGAAAATTTGTTGCCAGGTGAAGTGGAACATAAGGAGGTCTCTTTAGAGACTGGAGAATTTGAACCATGTTCTGAGAGGAAGGTCTCAATTCCGACTGGGGAAAGGCAAGTTTTAAGTCCGTATAAGTTAAGAAAGGTCTAGCGATGAGAGGATGTCCCTTCCTTTCAGTTTGAAAGCGAAGGCTCAAGGTTGAGTGATCGTCTTTACCTGTTGAAACTGAAAAGGGGGTCTTTTCCTCTTTCATATATTCGAGGATTCCGCTATTACTGGAATAGAGGTGTCGAGTGGAGAGACACACTTTCCCATGACACCAACCACAGGAGACGTTATACTGCCTGGTAGACTAATGCTGAGGAATTCCTCAGATATCTAGACAATCTTTTTGCAACTTATTGCAAAAAGCCTCTGTGAGAGAGGAGGTACTGAGTATCCAGGCGTACAATCTTAGCAAAGCTATAGCTTGTGGTAGGTGTCGAAGTGTGGTTGTCTGTGATGTGGAGAGGGTTCTCTTGGAGAGACTATCAGGAGCTGCAGGAGGTTAGGAAACCGTTCTGCGTAATGCCAAAGTGGAGCTGAGAGTCCTTGAGAGGCTGACCGATGTTCTAGCCTTCTTGAGTGCCTTTCTCCAGACAAAACGGAAGAGACCTAAACGTAATTGTTTCACCCACCGTTGTTTTCCCGTTTCTTGCCAGAAAGCCTTGGAGTCTAGGGCTGGGGAGCAACGGCAGCCTGAGCTTCAGGGGCATTGCGAACAGATCCCTAGTTGGAGGACCCCGTAAAGTCGGGACTTTGTCGGCTACAAGGTGATCCAAAGACCATTCAGTATACCTTATCTGAGATGCTGTGCACAGATTGTCGGCGAGTACATTCCTCTAGTCTGGAATGAAGCGGGGTGATAGTGGCACCGAACGGCCTTTGGCCCATCTTCGTGTTTATACTGCTAGGGAAGAGGGTGCAAGCAAGTTCCTTCTTACTTGTTGATGTGAGCCTCTGTGGCGTATGGTATTGTCGCCCATCACATCACTTAGTGACCCGTTAGGAACCGATGAGGCTGCTGGAGGAGGGGAAAGTTGGCCTTCATCTCTTAAAATATTTAAGTGAAGGTACTTTCAGACTCTGTCCAGAGGGCTGAGGTCATGTGGTGCAGCACTATGGTCCCTCCTCTCTTCTTTTGATGTGTTCTAAGCACAGCATCAAGTCCGAGGGGTGGGGAAGGATGAGAAGATTATACCACTCCATAGATTCTCAACTGACACCCATCCCTTAAGGTTCGTCCAAACTTCTGGTCCCATGGTGGTCAGAATGTCTGGGGGATCGAGGGCCTGATTCAAGTCACTCAAGTCACTCTGGGCTGGGAGTTCTCGTTTTGAGTGTTTTGTGGAGATTGGTGTCTAAAATCATTCCCAGATACACCAGTCTTCTGAGAGGGAAGTAGGGAAGACTTCCACAGGTTTAACTTGATCACTGGATCTTGGTAAAAAAGACTTCCGACATTCCGGTGCTACTGCAAGGTTGCCACCGAGTCTGCTAAGGTCAGTTAGTCGTCCCGAAACGGAGGAGACAGAAGACGATCCTGTGAGACCAGGATGGGTATAGTAGAGAGACTGAAGCACAGTGCCCTGAACTGTTGTTTCTTGTTTGTCTAGACTGAATCTTCAAACCCTCCTAGATGGATGGTTTGGGCCTGGAGGTATGTGTCCTTTAGGTCCAGTGTGCAAATGAAGACCCGAGGTCTTAGCCCTTGTCCGAACTCCAACATGGTGTAGACATCGACCCAAAGGCACAGCTCCTTGCGGATCCTTTCAAATGGGAGATTGCTGACGCTGGGGTCTTAACTCGTGGCGTAAAGGATCGGACACGATACCCTATGTAAGGATTCTTCCCTAAGAGAGAATTCCTTTAACTGATAGAAGGAAGGCAACGCTTAACCCTACCATGCGCCCTGATGGGATTGATGCTATTCCTTAGAATAGAATCAGTCTGGCGAATGTTAATCAATGGTTTACGGTTGGGTATCGTGGTTATTGTGCAGTTGGAGAGTGCTCGCAGAAGTCCCCTGTCGACAAGCCGCTGATGAGGGTTGTCGATCGTTTGCCGATCACTTTAGTGGATTGGTGTGATGGCGAACAGCCAGTAGCGAGAAGTGTGTTGTATACCTTCTGATCTAGGGAACCACGGGCAGAGGTTGACTAGAAAGTCCGAGTCACGAACTGCTGGCGAATTGTCAATGATCGGTGAATCGGCGGTCTGTGAGCCGAAGATGGTAACTGACAGGCAGATGAAGGTTGTCTGGTCAGTCAGCCAAGGTAGGTTGGCAATAAATTTGTTGGTAATCTGCTTTGAGAGCCCTGAGAGACAGCAGAATGACTTAATGTCAGTTGGTGATGGTAAGTCACTGATGATCAGCGATCGACCGCGGACCGGTGATCGGTGGCTAGAGATCAGCAAGCTGACTATGGTCCCTCCTGGTTGGTCAGAGATCAGCAAGCCGAGTGATATGATGAAAAAAAAATGAGCAGCCCATCGGTGATCTAGTGATCAGCAAGCTGATGACTGGAGAGCTGAGCTAGCAATTGGCGAGCAAACAGTGAACTAGCCATCAGCAAACGGTGATCTAGCGATCAGTCTGTTGATGCTTTCTTGTTTGCTGACAGTGGTAATGACAAAAAACTTCAGAAAAGACAGGGACCAAGGATTCCCCGTTTTGATTCCCCTTGGAAGATGGCATCTTCGGGATCTTCAATCCTTCTGTGAAGCCTCTTTCCTCTTTTCCCGGCGGCCATGTTATGCGTTTGCGGGGAGAAGAATGGGGCAATGGTAACCTGTCCAAAAGGTTTTATTCTTTTTGCCTTTTGCGCGAGTGTGCAGGAGAGTACTGGAGCAATGGCACACAGGATGATGCTGGTGCTCAGTTTCTGCTGAAGCGCAGTTTTCGGTGAATGCGCAGAAGAGCACTGGAGAACAGGCAAGCGCAGGTGAGCGCTCGCTTTTTGGCAAGAGCTGGCGCATTGGATCTGAAACAGCAACTGCGCAGGAGAGCGCTGGCCTGAGAGCGCAGAAGAGCGCTAGCGAACAGGCAAGCGCTGGCTCTTTTTGAAGACTTGGCGCATTGGCGAGAGCTGGATCTGAGAGTGCAAGTGAGGAGAAGGGTACTAGATCTGAGAGCATAGGTGAGCACTGGCGCACAGTAAGGCACTGTGTAGGGTTTTGTGCAATCTCCCTAGAATGTGCAGAAGCGCGTGACTGGTTGCGCAAGGGTGGGTGCACGGGCACGCGATTGTGTGGTGCACGTAAGAGGGCTGGCGTGCGGGCGGAAGACTGTTGGCGCACGCGCGAAAGACTGCTGGCAGGCCCGCAAAAGACTGCTGGCTGGCGCACGCGGAAAGCTGCTGGTGCACGTGGAAGGCTGCTGGCGCATGCGGAAGGCTGCTGGCGCGCGAGCGGAAGACTGCTGGCGCGCACGAAAGACTGCAGGTGCTGGCGCAGGCGCAGAAGTAATGGTGCGCATGAGAGCGCGGGCGCTTAGGAAAGTACTGGCGCGCAGGTGCAGGAACAATCCACAGAAGAGTCCAGGACCGAAGTCCGGGGACTAAACTGCAGTGCAAGGTTGCGCTGGTAGGTCGGCAGGTCAGCTGGCAGGATGATGACGCCCATGAGGGCCGGTGGATCAGAAGCCCTTCATCAGTAGTGTTCCTCCGAAGAGGAGTCTCTATGAGTGGCCTCTCTCGTGAACAAGAGAGGTGATCACTTCGCAGGAGAGACTTGCCTAAGACTATGCTCTGCCCCTGAAGGAAGAGAGATTCAGCAAGGGGGGAGTGTAGTCTAGGTGAAGACAGCAACAGCAGTCAGAGTCTGAAGTGATTAAGATGCAGGCAGTTCTCCCTCGGAAGGGGGAAACAACCTTTCCTCGAAGATGAAGTGCTGATCAGGTGTTGCCACGGGCGTACTTCTGAGAGAAGGGATGACGCTCATGAAGACAGGTGGATCAGCAAGCTAACCTTCAGCAGTAGCGATCCTCCAAAGAGGAGTCTCTATGAGTGGACCCTCTCGCGAACGAGAGAGGTGATCACTTCGCAGGAGACACTTGCCTAAGACTATGCTCCGCCCCTGAAGGAAGAGAGACTCAGCAAGGGGGGAAAGTAGTCTAGGCAAAGGCAGCAATAGCAGTCTGAGTCAATGAAGTGATTAAGATGTGGGAAGTTCTCCTTCGGAAGGGAGAAACAACCTTACACCTGGGGAGGAAACTTTCCCTCGAAAGAGAAAGTTGTCCAACCCCTGGAGTCAAACCGCCTGGTAGCGTTCTAAGATGATCTGAAGTGCTGATCATGTTGTCACGGGTGTACTTCTAAGGGACAGCAGTGACAGCAGATTCCCCAGGCATGAACACAACAGCTCTGCTTCGTCGGCACTCTTAGTCGAACAAAGAAAACTACATAGTTAACTGAGGAAAAATAAAATAAATTATGTAACAGAAAATTCCCTAGGGTAACTCCGAAGAGACCACCGAGGGAACAACATAAAATAAGTATTGTGCCCTCCCTTCCCCAGTCGACATCCACGGAAGAAGGGGGAGTGGAGTAACTAATGAAAACAAGAATTACAATTATTTAAATTAGCTCAGAATATTCACTAATAGTGAGAACTACTGATCCTCCGAAGAGAAGTGTTCCCCACGGCACGAGAAGCTGAAAAGTTAAAATTACAAACAATTATAATTTCACTAAAATAATCGAGACAAACAATCGAACGCGCAACCTAACCCGAGAACGGAAAAGGTGCTCTTCCCGTTAGTACACTCTTGTTGAAAGGTTAACGACCTTGAGAAGAGAAAGACCGTAGTCAATGTCTGAGAGGCCACACTCCCTTCGCTCAGTAATCCATGTTTCCCGTAGGAAAAGGGAAAAGGCGAAGACAACAGTTGAATGAGGAGGGTCCAGACGATGATGATTTCCCTGTGGCGGCCAAGTCAACGGTTATATACCGACGGGAAGACCGATGGACCAGAGGGGGAAAGGTCGTTCCCCACAAAGTGGAAGTGTCCTGGCCTTGCATAAGTGTCATAAGAACCTGTTGTATATGTATCGCATGCACAGCAAAAATGCTGAAAAGGAAACTTACAACATACATATATATATATATATATATATATATATATATATATATATATATATATATATATATATATATATATATATATATATATATATATATATATATATATATATATATATATATATATACACACACATACAGTAGGGTCCCGAATTATACGTGTTCGAATTATACGATTCCCCTTTTATGCGATTGCTACTTTTCAAAAATAAATTTTCTGCATCTGCGAAGCTGTTCAAAGTCTGCTAGTCAAGCACTACAATATGTATCAAATTTATCATCTTTTTAAGTATATTGGTAGCCCTAAATACGGTGATTTATAATAAATGTTACAAAACAATATTAACATTACATCTTATTAACATAATTTCATTATAAATAGACTATTTAAGGATAAAATTCCACATCAACAAAGAAATCAACTGTTAACTGTGCGAGTCCGGCTAACAAAATGTAAACAGAATTGTGGTTACGTTCTCGGCAGTCTTCATCTTTCTCCAACCTTTCGATAATTTTAATGGTAGTGTTAATGATGGTATATTAAAGCATTATTTGTTTAGTACAGTATATATAAAAGCTTTATTTTTCCCTTCGGGCGTTCAAGGTTTTCACGAGTAGATTGGGATTGTTTATCGGCAGTGAATAGCCTAAACTTCGGGAACGAGTCGGCAATATTTTGTCATATTTTAAACAGTTTACATTTGATTTGCAAAGATTGGTTTTGTAGAGTACAAAGTACAATTATAAAAATATCTCTCTGTCTGTCTGTCTCTCTCTCTCTCTCTCTCTCTCTCTCTCTCTCTCTAAACACGGCATTCGATTACAACAGTTGATTCATTCTCTCTCTCTCTCTCTCTCTCTCTCTCTCTCTCTCTCTCTCTCTCTCTCTCTCTCTCTCTCTCTGTCTTATACAATACTTACAAATAGATGAAGAAACCAAAATCGGTTTTCTTAGTGTCAATTAAATACGAAACGAAAAAAATATACCGTGTTTACATCCATTTCAATCATACCTTAAAATACGGTATCCGATTTCGTCAGCAAACCACAATTTTTTAGGAAACATAATTTTATTCTAGAAAATTGCTACTCCTTAAATAATTAATCGCGGTTTAAGAAAACATGTGCATTTTTTCTTAATTTCGGGTGTGTTTTAAAAATTGAGTATTGCTGACTTATTTTTGTTTTACTTCTGGCTGTGATCACATCAGCTGATGTCTAGCTGCTGCTCTCAATATGCGCGTAAGAATACAGCAACAAAGTATTGTTTATACCATTTCTTAACTTATTCAAACCATCTATACAGTTAGTTAATATTACATAAGCACCAATGTCTTTTAATCTATTATATTTTTGTTAAGTACTGTACTTTTAAAACACGCACTCTCTCTCTCTCTCTCTCTCTCTCTCTCTCTCTCTCTCTCTCTCTCTCTCTCTCTCTCTCTCTCTCTCTCTCTCTCTCTCTGTGTGTGTAACAAAGGAAATCTTTGTGGCTTCACAAAGTATTAATTATATTGGAAGCAATCATGATTAAATTTTAGTTACTTTCTCCAAACTCGCACCATCTCTGTCACATCGAACGTTATAGCAATAACTTGACTGTTCGACGACTTTAAAACCCGGCCTAGTACTTTCTTCTTCTTTTAGTTTTTTTCTGACGGTTCCATAATTGAGGTGGGTATAAGTTGACTTGTAACTGAAGTTAGGAAAAGTATTTTGGATATGGAAAGGACAATTATCTTTCGTAAGTTTAGAATTATCGTAAATTATCATTCTGTCATTAGCGGCACTTTGTTACTGTTCATTACACGCAAAAGAAAAAAAAAAAAGTTTTCCTACTTTTCTACGTTTGTAGGAAATTATATAGATACGGTGAATATTTGTAATAACATTTTTACTAAAAGCTTTTAATATCATTGTTTATCACTTTGATCATGCGTGTTTAATGCCTTTGTTTGTTTATTATGATCAAAGATAGAGCGTACAGTAAACGAATGGAAGGTTTCCGTTTCAGGCGGCGTCATAAAGAAAAACATTATATAAATGGCATTCATTTCATTTATTTGGAAGTTCTAAGAAAAATTAAGTAGAACATTGGTAATTATAAAATCAACATATAATCAATACTTGGTAAGATTGCTGTCAATGCAAAAACTAACCTATACACAGATGTGTAACTGCGTCTGTTTCTTCGTTATGATAAGAGAAAAACGTAAACAAAACATTGGTTGTCGTTTTTTATCGTGCTTTTTGGCGTGTTTAGGAAACGCATGATATAAAATCGCTTTTATTTTGATAATTCTGGATTTTCAATGATACAACAAAAGCTAGTCTATAGAGTGAAAGGTATGCTATTCACCAGTTGTCTTATACAATAAATATGACAAACATTAAAATTTGTCTGTATTTTGGGTCGTGTTATAACGGGAAATATACGGTGTTTACACCCATCCTGGTTGTAATTTTAACCTTTTTTTCAAGTTATTAGAACTTTAAAGTATATTAAATGTTTGATTTGTTTACAAGAACAATTTGATATTATAATAAAATATAGTATAGTACATAGAAAGTATTGGAAATGGGTAGTAAACACGTTTGAATAGGCAAGTTGCTGGTTGCCATGGCCCTAATGGAATTATTTCTGTTAGTTGTGTGTTTCGTAATATGCGATTTTCCATTTATACGAGGTCATTGATCGACCAAATTCTTGCATAATTCGGGACCCTACTGTATCTATCTATCTATCTATCTATCTATCTATCTATATATATATATATATATATATATATATATATATATATATATATATATATATATATATATATATATATATATATAAGAAAAAGTAAATTAATTAATGGCAGTCCAGAAGAGGCAAGGAGGAAGAGCGGACACAACCGCTCTCCATCCAAGCCAAAAGTAAAGTGAATTAAATCACAGGTGTGTGAGGGCGAGCGGTAGCAAGCTACCCTCCCCTACCCCCCGCTAACTAGCCGTGTGGGTAGTTAACCCACGCTAAACTTTAATGGCTCGTCATTTCAGCTATGCCGAAAGTAATACCCCTAATAAATAGCATGGTTTGTATTCCAGTTACGGAACAAAATTTTATTGCCATACACTGCCATATGAACTCGGTACTCCACTAAAAGGATAAAGCTATTTCAATGAAAGAAATGTTAGATTTTATAGTTTTAGGTTAGACTTCGATATGTAACTAGCTTCAAGAATGAAGCGATATGAACCTCAGGTGAGATTTATAGAAATGATTTCATTATGTCTAATAAAAGTATTTCATTCCAGTTGGTCTTTCAGTAGGAATGTATCTATTCTTAAGTTTAAAATGTTTAAAATTCCATTAAGTGTTTCAACATACGTTTAGAAATAAAATTAACACAGACGACAAACTAAGAAAGTGAGCAAAACTTCAAGTAAAATTTTTGACGTCTAACTTGCTCATAAATGCTTTTACCTTAACTTATATTTTAACATACTATCATTTCAAACAAAAGTTGGCAGCTTCTGCTTGAAATTTATCAATAAAATTTCACCTAATTATTAAAAATCGTACCTTATACTTATAGTACCGAAGTCTAGATACTTTAGACATACTGTGTTATAATATATACCAGTACAATATACAGAAACACTATGCATAGTTAAAATACCTTGGCAGATTTGAAGAGTTCACTTTTACAACAACTATGCATGCTAAACACAGAAAATTATGCAATAGTCAACTCAATATGTTAGTGAAGCGTAAAATATACCTTTACAAATAGTAAATTCAACTACTGTATAGTCATGCATCACAAGATAAAAATTCCATATACCTTGGTGGAGAACTGGCAGTTCCATTAGAAGTAGAGGAGGGAGGTGAAGAACCAGTAGGAGCCAGAAGACTTGATGATGACTGTGATCCACTGATTGAATTCCTGTACAGAAATCCCTTTATTTGTTACAAGGAGTTTGATAACATCATAGAAGTCAACAGTAGACATATTTCCAACTCGCCCTGAATTCAATCGAGTGTTTATTGTACTGTACCATCTACAAGTATTTACATAATCTATGGCTTACCAGTAAGCATTCTCCAGACTAACTATAAGGTTTGTTGTAAAGCATTCAAGATATGGAAGACTTATCTTAAAAGGATGCACAAAGGCAACTACAATAATAAGATTCATGGTCAAAAGACACAGCACTTGGAACCTTGTGAATACAAAGAAACTGTTTCTTTGAAAATTATCTGTGAGGTTTCAAAGAAATTAAAACACTAACAGTAAGTGATGAAAGCTCATAATCACTCTCATAGCTGACTACAGTATCAGAGCATATCAACTTTAGCACTGTACAAAACAAAGGAATGCCTATCTTTACTTTTAAAGAATTGAAAAATCAACATAATAGACTTTACACTGTTATATATTATCATCAACCAAAATACATGATTCTTTACATTAAAATGGATTTCATAACAGAAATTTCATATTTTGTAAAGGTTTTTATTTAATGAAAAATTATTTAAGTAAGTTTTAACCATTAAGGGTTGGCATACACAAGAATACAATAATTTTATTACAATACTCGGGTATAATTTACCCAATTATTTTAAAGGCTATCAGACCTAATAAATCTCACCATTCTTGGCAGTCCTACAGCTACAATTTTTACTCGACATTCTTCAACTAATATAAGTGAATAACCAATTGTCTTCTATCTACAGGATAATGAGGCTTTGAAGAGCCTTCTCTGCTCTATACCATTGGTTTCATGCACTTTTATAAATGACACAGGGAAGGTGGTTTGCATTTATTTCTCTTTCATGCTATCATTCATTCTTTTGCAAACACACAACACACTAATGATTAACATGCTATTGCACTTCACTTGGATATCATTATTTGTTTAGGACAGAGTATTTCATTGAATTTTTGAACTTTTAGATGAACACCCTGAACAAATTTGCAAAACTTTTTCAATGAGTTAATTAAAAAAAGAAAGATGGTTTTATATAGGTTGGGAGCAATAAATGCAAAAGACTTTATATAAGTACTTTCAAAGCTTTTCCTTTTTATTGCATATCAAAGTTTGTCCTTTCAATAACACTTAAAAAAATCAGAAATGAAATACTGTATTAAAGCCAAGACCAAAGCTAATAATTCCAGTGAAAATTTTGAACTTCAGCTGTAAGTGCTAAAGAATTTACAGACCTCATTTAAGGTAAAATTGCAAGGTGACTGTAATTAATACTATCTTTTGATTAACCAACTTTAAAAAAAAAAATGCGAAGAAAACTGGCTTGAATTCAAGAAAGAGAAATGAAACATCACAAACTAAAATTTAGTCTAACAGACAGAATAAAAGAGATAGTAGCACAACATTTATGCAACCTAGATCCTCAGGTTTGCAACAGGCGACTGCCTCGCATTTTATTGACCAGCATGATAGTAGAAAGTTTAATGAGGCTGAGGTGTTATTTGTTAAGTTTAGTGATGGGTTTATATAGAAAGTCAAAAGTTCTATTTAATTGACACTGAACCCATAATTTTTTTTTCATTCTTTTTCCCCTCAATAAATACATGTCCTTAACAAAGGAATGGAATCTTCTAGTGGTAGGTAGTAAGAACCCCAGAACTGCCATGCCAGAACTTGACTTCAGTTTTCTCCGTTGTATCAGCTGTGATCACACGTTCTCCAGATTGTTTTTATATTACATATCAAGAATTTGAGATAGCTTCCCTTGGCTTTTTTACCAATACTACATGGAATGTACAGATGAATTGTTTCTGGGAGATCCTGATCTGTACTCCCTTTGTGAACTGTGTCGGGGGAAATACTGTGAATTAAATAATCGTTGTGAAGAGCATGTTCCACTCATTGAAAGTATGTTTTCAATAGTTACTGATGAAGTTAACAGTTTTAAGCACAAACAAAACTTGCTGTTAGTTCAAGGGAAAACCATGGAAGACCAGGCTAGTTTATTATCGTGTGGACAATGATGACAATAATTGTACGCCTCCACCTTTGCACAATATACAGTTGAGCAATCTTTCAATAGTAATGAACTTCACAAGCTTTGGACATCACTTGCTTCCTTTGTTAGGATTCAGAAGTGTAGTGAATCCTCCCTTAATAATGGTAATTCTAGTCCTTCCTACCACAAATTAGATAAGGATAATGATCTTAAGTTAATACTGCAATAATGAAAGACTGGTAGGACTTATCCTCAGCTGTTAATAAATCTAGAGATATACAAAATATGAGTCACTTAACCTGTGGTATAACTGTTGCTGACATGAGGATCCAGTGACATAAGGGCTAAATGCTATCACACTTTTTTTAATCTGTTAGACGAAAGACTGCAGGGATCATTTGAAGACCAATTATTTAGGCTGTATATAAAAGATGGAATGTAGTGAAGCAATTTCTTAAGAGTAATTGTTTCAATTTAACTATACACCAGTGGCTAAAACTGACTGCTAAAGTAATAAGTCACTTTCCACCAAATAATTATTTTCTTCATGATGATAAGTTCCTTATGGAACTGTATACACAAAGATTCGGTGGACTAGTTGAACAGTTTCTTTATTGTAGTCCAAAATAAATAAAAAATTATATTCATGGAAAATAATACTGTAGGTTTTTTCTTACAGTGCATAACAATTTTGCTTTATATATTTTATAATTTTGGCTTAACTGTAGATTTTTATGTTTGTTTTCAATGCATAGGGAAGGAATTTTATCATGCAGGCAATATTTTTGCAACCCTGGTCTTTCAGAGTGTGCATGATAAAACCAGTGCACAAGCTTCCTTCAATCCTTCAAAGGAAGCTAATCAAAAGCCAACATGCTTAAGCCCTTAAAAAATTATTTATAATTTTTTCAGCACTCAAAGGAAGACATTTCAGGAATTTTTGAGTTCAAAGCATCTCTATATTTTTAAACATTCAAGATATCATATATCTTTATTCAAAACATAATATGGTCTCCACAATTTATACATTTGCCAAGCATTTGCATAACAAATATTTTTCATTCACTTTCAGACATTCACCACTCTCTTCAAGACATATGAAATGCTTCATATTTACTAATAATCTATATAATAAGATGTCTGAAACCACATCTTGTAATGATACAAGCATATGCTGCATTCTTTAGTCTAAAACTGTAAAACCTGGTAACAGGAGCTGCTTGGCCAAGGTTTATGCATCATCTCATGCAAGAGTGACTAACTACACTTACATAGATGAGTAGAGGTACTCCAGAGATTGTCTCTTGCACAGACTAGTGGGCATAATGAGGGAACAAAATCATTTAGTATCGCATACTGGGGTTAGATTAATGAATCTTTCCATTTTTACTTTATTCTGATATAAGCATGTCTAAGTCACTGAAACCACATAAATGGTGGTAAACAAAGACATAAATAGCTCATAGTTTAATGAACAATACTAAATGTATCAAACCTTTTTAAAAGCTTTATAGTACTGGGTACTTAAAAAAAACACTCACTATTACAACACACTTTTCTACACACACAATAAAAAAAAAACACTCATCGGTGAAAAGTTAATAGCGGTGCTTTTGACATTTAAACAATTTTACTGAAAATGCGAATTTGCATACTTTATATGATGAAATAGAAGTATTAAAAATTAAAAAATTATAAAAGGTAAAGATAACTTACGTTTCCATGTGTTGGCGATATGTGGGTGGATAAGCCGTTCCTAATCTTGCACCTGGAATTGAAACGTACCAAGCTATTTTCATTTATTTGATGAGTTCTACAACATATAAAAGTAATGGAAAATATCGCGAGTGTTCAGGAAACATGAACTATGCAATAAAAGAACATAGAGCACTATAAAACCTGGAGACGGGACTTGGGGCTTATTCAGATTTGGAAATTCTATTTTGGAGGAGGACACCCACATGCTACATTTACTATTGTACCTATTTTGATTTAGGAAGGTTTCTCTATTCTAGTTTACTATCGCATATACTGATGATCACATCATTCACATACCATAAATATATTCTACCTTCACAAAACAAATGCAGTAGAAATACAAAGAGAAAAAAGTGAAAAGCTACAAATACACAGCACATTTTTGTTGTTTTCAAAACACAATAAGGCTCCACTTGAACCAATGTTGCCTGTATAAAAGCAAGTTCATGCTCTGCTGCATCCCTTCTGGTATGCTGTAATCTAAATTAACATACATTGGTACAAGATGAACCCCCTACTCTAATCTTGCAATTTTGTTGATTTGATTACTACAATAAAGGAGGTTATCTATTCAGTATCATTGAACTTCTTTCTATAAGGCAGACATTTAAAAACTAGGTTAAGAGCCCTTAATTTAATCAAACTGGAAAAAAAGGTGATACTACTGTCCAAATTTTCCATCAACATAAAACCACTACACAAAACTACCTACAGCACCTACTCCCCCACCCTTCTCTCTCTCTTCTCCTGACCTATGATATGAACCGTAAGCAAAAGCGCCGACAAAAATTATAATGCATTTCATTGCCCATATAAATAAAACATATAACTTTCATGGTCTATTACAGTTTTAATTACAATCTTCTTACAGTTTTTAATGTCTACTACTAATGGATTATAACTGGTCCAAACTACTAATGAATTACAACAGGTCTAAACAAAAGCTTGATTACAAAAGACACCCTATTAACACAAAAACAATTAGTGGTACAATAGCAAGATATATTAAATTTTTCACAAGTCACAGTATTTCAAATAAAGCATCATACTATTCATGTTTAGTAGCTTGAATATTGCAATATTTATAATTCATGATGGATAAATATTTGGACAGCACAGGAATATTGAACAGATGACACATTTTGGTGTGCCACAATTCTATATATACGTGTGGTCACTATTTGCCGAATGCACATCTTTGATCAATCTTAACATTTTTTTCATTGACGAGACCATGCTTGTTATAGTGTTTTTACTGAAGAAAAGTTTGAATAAATGGTCTGTAATTTCACATTTTTCCCAAGTATTTGGTAATTAGGGGTATATATTGCCCTTTGAACTCTATTTTGCCAATATTAGCAAGGTCTCTAAATTTTCATTTTTGGCATTGTACATTATAAATTTCAATATCTTGAGAGATGCATCTTTTTGAAGAGAATCAAGAGCTGTTGTTTTGTCAATTGGTTCTCTGACTCTTTGTAGCTTCACCAGCCCTTGTGCACTGTTCATGATGTCGTGCCTAGTGATTAGAAAGGTTGCATTGTCAATTTAAATTTTTATTTGAAGCATTCATCTTTTTTCTTTTGTCTGACAGACCTATTACTTCCTACCATTTCTGTAGTCAATAATTTGTCAGTCCTAGATGAATTACTTTTGAGCTTAATTTGCATAATTAGAAAACATGACAATTTTCACTTCCAAAAGGGAGTTAAAATAGATCAGGGGTTAACTTTACCAGAATGTTTTTCTTGTATAGCTCCAAAAATCTCTGTGGCATTTGATTTGGATTATCTTTGATTAATAAGAAGGGAATTTATTGGTATCTACGTTAATCCACAAGTCATTAAAGTTAAGGGAAATGGAATGATGTCCACAAGATGAAAATTATTAGATTTTATCAAGGTGTTTCCCATGCCTACCTCTTTGATAAAGGTGAACCCTAAGGCTTATGTCAGGTTTATGCAATGCTTCTAGAGCCTTTAGTGTTGCTACTAAGATTAAAATCAAAACTAATTGGCAAGAGACTTTCACTTCTCTTCATCATATATGATTCAAAATCTGTGGGAGCATGGTGACCATCCCAGCATTCCTTCACGTTCAAAATTTCATAAAATCATTAAATGCCGGGCAATAGCATTCAATCAAAGATCAGTCATGGAAGAGAAAGTAAGCAAGCTGAAAATAAGATAGTTGACCAGAATAGATTAGCTATGTAAATCCGAGTAAGAAGATTCATACTTTGATGGCTGTTCTGTAATGACCCCACTGATGACAATGGGCTAAACTCCTTTATAGGAAAGTTATGACTGTACAGAATATTTTGATGTACTCCCGGCCAGGGAACATATTCCTTGTGACTAATGTCTTCCATTTTTACTATAGAGTAATTGTTTTTATAAACTGATGAAACATATCATACACAATTTAAATAATTTAATCTGCATCAAATTAACTTTGTACTCCCTATCATATTACATTTTTCTCTTTAAAAAACTCATTCCACATTCATGATACCTCTAACCAAACATTCCTATGCTTATCCTTTTTCTAAATTATTTGAATACCCAATAAATATAAGGAAAGAGATATTTCAGCAACTACAGGTATCACTATCCTAAACTGAAAACTTTAATAATTTAATTCACATGGAGAAGGAAATTTTCTAGTAACCTGCAAACGGAAATTTATTGCAGTATATAATTTTCCAGACCCACTACAAGCCATGCATCAGCATACTCCAAGCAATACAGTAGTCATATATAGTAGAATAAATGAAAGGAGATCAATGTAACTACAGAAATTTAAACTTACTATTGAATTTCCAGCCCAACTGAGTACAATAGAATATTCTAAAGAAAATTCTCTAGCAGAAGAAAAAAGCCTTTAAAAAAATCTTATTAAATTTGAGACAATTCATAAAATTTTTCTATCAGAATAAAACGGTAAATTTAAAAAGAAAATGAATGCATACTTATGAAAACAAAGTAATATCCACATAAAAAAAGTATTCTCTGTAAGTTGAAACATTTTTGGAGATAATGTGCTGCGCAGTCTGCAAGGACTTTCCCGTAAAAGGCTAGAACAGATTCTAAAGTATGACTTAAATACCAATGAAATATTGTCTTCCCTGCTCTAGGACAATGTATCAACATGCAAAGCACCGACTCAGTGTGTATAAAAAAGTCCCTCGGGTTCAGGCACTATTGAACTCAGCATAGCACCCCAATGCTAAAATTGTCTGCCGATCATCACCAAGAACCAGCACCGCTGGTGGAGACAATGCTACCTACATACTAACTTACACCCAGCCGCTACCTTTACTGCAGTCACTGTCAGAAAAACTGTTTTGGCTCCTGTGAAGTGAGGAATCTTGTACTGTATACTGTACTGTTAAATACAGTTACAGGAATCAAGTTGTGATTAGTTATCCACTATTCCTAGTAATAGCACGACATAATGAGGGGTTGCATAATTTAATGTTCAAGCTACACTGAGGGGCTTTGACCTGTACTATAGATCTAAAAGATACAAGTGTGTTAAAAAACTAACAATGCTAGTGATTAAACACCCTATGGCTGCAGGGAGTTCAGGTCATTGCCTATTTAGACAACTGGCTGATTTGGGCAGAGATGAAGGAATTATACCTCTGGTAAACAAATCAAGTGTTGCAAGTTCTTCAGGGTCTAGGAATCCTGATCAACTTAACTAAATGAAAACTATTCTTAAGGAGGATCTCCGTGGCTACATCTTCAATGTAATACGTAAAAAGCCACAGTAAGCCTGGTAAAAACAACTCGGCAAAGAATTATAAGGAAGGTCATATTCATTCTTTTAAGATGCTTCTCCAAATGGCAACTGGAGAAGGTGTCTTGGGCCTTCCTCAGTTTGTCTCAATAGCCGACCCAATAGACCAGGCTGAAGGACCTCAATTTTGCTCAATAGTCAACTCAATAGACCAGGCTGAAGGACCTCAATTTGGCATGGAGAACTGCTTGGAAAGATTATCGAGACATCCAGACTCAGTTGTCCAGGTACTGTTATAGAATTCTCAGGCCATAGACCACAACATAGGTCCTTTCCATTTTGGTCCCATTGGGCCCTCACTGATTTCCATGATCCCTCATACAGACATAGCACAGTCAGGTTCGATGAGCTTATTCAGAGGAGACCTATGGGTTTGGGAAATTGTCCTATCAGTATCAGCATTTTGCAAAAATGTGTTGGAACTGATGGCGGTGTTCTTGACGTTGAAGAGACTTCGTCCAAGAAGGAATTCTCATACCATCAAGATTTTAATAGAAAATTATGCATCATTCTGTTGCCTTAGGAGTGGAGGATCATGCTTGAGAATTCTTAATGCAGTGACTACCCATTTCATTTGTCTGGGTCTCTTAATGTAGTAGTGGAGGCCCTGTCCAGACAGGCAGTCCTGTATATGGATTGGATCTTGGTTCTGAGGTCTTTCCATATCCTAGAGTTGGTTCTGGATCTCCAAAAACACCTCTTTGAAATAAAAGAAAACCACAAGCTTCTGCTATAAGTAGCTATGAATGTGGAATCTAAGCAGTGGCAATAGATGCCTTGAATCTGGATTGGAACAGATGGGCATCAATTTAGTTTCTTTTGAAGTTTGATTTTGAAGGCTTTGGATATCCTTCAAGACTTTCCTGGGTCAGCTGTGCTTTTAGCTACTCTTAGGCAAAACAGCTCATGGTTTCTAATACTCTGGATTGGAATAGATGGGCATCAATTTAGTTTCTTTTGAAGTTTGATTTTGAAGGCTTTGGATATCCTTCAAGACTTTCCCGGGTCAGCTGTGCTTTTAGCTACTCTTAGGCAGAACAGCTCATGGTTTCTAATACTCTGGATTGGAATAGATGGGCATCAATTTAGTTTCTTTTGAAGTTTGATTTTGAAGGCTTTGGATATCCTTCAAGACTTTCCCAGGTCAGCTGTGCTTTTAGCTACACTTTGGCTGAACAGCTCAGGGTTTCTAATGCTCCAGTGTCTGAGATCAAGATTACACCTGCTTTACTTGGTGCAGCTGTTTCAGAAAGTAGGGAGATGGATTATCTCCACTTCCTCCTTTCTGACCCATATACAGTTGGGACTTCTCAGCTCACACTATGACATATTTGGTGAGCTGCTAAAGGTCTTCATTGATTGGAAAGTACCAGTCAGTGTGGTAGGCATGGATGGCCTTTCTGAGGAACAGGTCACTACATCAGATAACACTGGAGTTTTCGGTTTCCTTTATGGCCCACGTCTTTGAGGATAGCAAGGTTGTCATCAACAATTTTGTTATACATATTGGCAATGACAGAACCTTTTGAATAGGCTTTTGGCATGGATTTGGACTTGGACATGTTTCATAAGATTACCTAGTCCTTTGTCCTACATCAACTATCTCCACCAATCCTTGCAGTATCTTGGTCTCTGGATAGAATTATTAAATTTTTGCCCAGATTAGACAATTCCTCTACTTCCCTCAAAGAAAACAATAATTTTGATAGCTTTAGTCTCAAGAGCAAAAGTCTGTGACCTTGCAGCCTTTTGGAGAGATCAGGAGTTTATTACCAACATTCTGGGTAGCATCCAAATTCTGACTATAGATTTTCTGTCTTTAGCCAGAATGGAAAACCCTCTTCAGAGGGTCTTTTTATTACAGCCTTAAAATTAGGAGTTAGTAACCTCTTCCCAGTGTCTAGCCTGCAATTACACCTGCAGAGATCCACATATAAAAAAGTAGTCTATTCCAAAATACCCAGACCAACAAGTCCATTTCAACAGGGGCTACCCATATTCTAATAACCACCCTTATTAAAAAAGCTGATCCTCTCTCCATCCCTAAAACCCACAATGTGAGAAAAACTATCCAGAGCTTTACGGGTTGGTCTGGATATAGGATGATTATAAAACACTGCCTGAAACAAATCCCGGTGCTGCAATATGTATGCGTGGTACCAAGCTCGTTCGGGACTGGACTCCCACGAGGGGAAACCAGATAGAGGAAGGGCCACATCACCCAGGCCCTTCAACAGAAGCATAATGACAGCAGGCATCCCTCCTTTTTCCAGAAATGAGAGGAGTGTCAAACTTGTTAGTTTTCTTCTCATCTATACATACAGTACATGATTAAGTTTTTTGCTTGGCCATAGACGGTTACATTTTTATTATTATTATTATTATTATTATTAATATTTGCCAAGCCACAACCCTAGTTGGAAAAGCAGGATGCCACAAGCCCAGGGGCCCCAACAGGGAAAATGGCCCAGTGAGGAAAAGAAACAAGGAAAAATAAAATATTTTAGGAACAGCAACAACATTAAAATAAATATTTCCTATATAAATTATAAAAGCTTTAATAAAGCAAGAGGAAGAGATATTGGATAGAATAGTGTGCTCTAGTGTGCCATCAAGCAAGAGAACTCTAACCCAAGACAGTGAAAGACCATGGTAAAGAGGCTATGGCACTACTTATGACTAGAGAACAATGGTTTGATTTTGGAGTGTCCTCCTAGAAGAGCTGCTGACCATAGCTAAAGAGTCTCTTCTACCCTTACCAAGAGGAAAGTAGCCACTGAACAATTACAGTGCAGTAGTTAACCCCTTGGGTGAAGAGGAATTGTTTGGTAATCTCAGTGTTGTAGGGTGTATGAGGACAGAGGAGAATCTGTAAAGAATAGGCCAGACTATTCGGTGTATGTGTAGGCAAAGGGAAAGTGAACCATAACCAGAGAGAAGGATCCAATGTAGTACTGTCTAGCCAGTCAAAGGACCCAATAACTCTCTAGCAGTAGTATTTCAACGGGTGTATGAGTCTACTAAGTTATTGAAGTGGCATTAGTCCTCCGAGACCACACTGATCTCAAAGAATTATTTTTGGGGAGATGGTGTGTGATCTCAAGGCCCCTTTATCCTGCCAAGTCTCATGCAAGGGTGTGGGACAATTAAGTATGAAAGACAGCAGCCGGGTGCAATTTAGTGCACAGGTAGCATTGTCTCCAGCAGCAGTGATGCTTCTCGGTGAAGACATGTATTTAATAGCCAGACTTTCAGAATTGGAGGTGCTATGCCAAGTTCAATAGCACCTGAACTTGAGGGTCTCCCTTATACATACTGAATCCATGTTTTGCACATTGAAACACTGCCCCCTAGAGCAGAAGAAAGAAAATATCTTTGGTAATTAGGTCATATTGGATCCCCTGTTCTAGCTTTTCACATGAGATCACACAGCACCTCCCCAAAAATTTTATTTTCCTCCATGAACAATCAAATATTTCTCGAATACAAAAACTGTATTTTGCATAAGCTTAAAATTGTTGGTTTCTGTTATCATATTGGTACACCATACAAATTAAAGTAAAACACAATCACAAAAAATTCTCTCGTCCAGTACAGATTCTTTTTGCTTTTCATTATAGGTACTGTTTATTAATATGAGTTTCAAGTGAGTAAGGGAATTTTAGTAATAAAATTTATCATTTCTATACCCATCCGATGTTCATAGCCCTTCTCTCTTGAAGCTTTATTCTATACCAATGTTTACCTCAACACTAAAAAGCTCCAATTTTCTTTCCTTTTTAATAGGCTAAGGCATCTATTAAAGTATTGAAACAGTGGCGAAGTTAATAACAATAACCTTAGAGTACTTATGCTGAAGATCCTTTGTTTTTTCAGTCTCAAAGCCAAAACTAAATCATTATCCCCTTGACATCACTAGTCAATGGAGAGGAGAATGTAAAAATAATAAATTATACTGTATTATTAAAATTGTAAATGACAAGGATTGTCCCACCAAAGCTGAGGTTGAAGCTGGTTCTGTAACACTGGAATACAAAATTTTCCTAAGGAAATAAGACAACTTAGACTTGGTAGAGGTCGAATAAGGATCTCACATCATCAGGTCCCTGTGAATCAGTGACATGGGAAGTCTCAGTGGGCTCGGGGGAGTCAAGTCACGCCATCTTCAAAGGAGATGCCCAATCCCGAGACCGTAGTCTCTTGTAGAAGCGCCCAATTATTCTTTACCTTGGAAGTGACGTCTTTCTTAAAGCTAACTTTCGTTACCCTTTAAAATGGAAAGAGGTGAGAGGTCACAGGACCTTTGGCAGGATTAGGTTCCATCTCTCCTGGGGACTCACGGTCCTTAAAAGATCGTGGTGATGGTTCTTCTGTTTATTTTGATGGCGATACTTCTTGGATTGAGTTTGACACTTTCCAATACATGATCTCTAGATCTCTATCGAAGAAAGCCTATATTCACCTGTAAACCTCAGGAGCTTTAGTCTAGGATCCTCAGGCTGTAGCTGCCCTTTCTTGACTTGTAAAGGAACAATTCATAACTCTGAAGGGCATTTTACCATTTTAGGGCGTGACACCTCTTTATAGACCTTAATGGGAACAGCCAGTAACTCTTGACAAGTTTTTGAGTTGATGCTCCTTCTTGTGGTATATCACAACCCTCAGAAAAGAAGGGAAAGGAACCGATTATTCTCTCAATAGAGTCGTTTTCTTCTTAGTTTTCTTTTCATAGACAGCTTCAAAAGGCGTATCCTCCAAATGTCTCCTCTTCTTAGTGTGGACTATTCCGAGGTGGCTGCTCCTGTGGTGAAAATTAGACAAAGTTGAACGGTGCATGCTCCTGAGGATCTCGTTCTCGCAGCTGAGGGTTGCATACCTGTGATTGAGGGCCCCCACTCATGGCAGAGGGTTATACACTATTGCCAAGCCTCTTGGTCGCACTTTGATCGATCTTGTGAACCTGTAGACTTCACACACAGTTGAAGCCT
This sequence comes from Palaemon carinicauda, assembly GCF_036898095.1. Lineage (NCBI taxonomy): Eukaryota > Metazoa > Arthropoda > Malacostraca > Decapoda > Palaemonidae > Palaemon > Palaemon carinicauda. The sequence goes on along the minus strand of NC_090766.1, from coordinate 61,376,066 downwards.
CTTTTCTCTGAGTTTCATGCTTTCTGTGTTGATGGTGCTCATTAAACCTTACACACTTCTAGCCGATGTGGGATAAGGTCTTTCGGGACCGAAGTTCAAAGAGATACAAGAGTGCACTTCACTGATTTAGCCAAAGCAAGAAGATTAACTGGGCTATAGCCAGAGAATAGCCAGAGAAACTGCTTCCCTCATTCCCAGAGAAATATGTAAAGAACTCGGAGACAAAGTCCTTGGCATGGGAATCAATGCTCATGAGCAGCAATGAGGGCGATGGTATAACAGAACGCTTCCATGGTGCAACAGGGCACTTCTCATCTGATATTCAGAGAGCTTCAGCATGAGCAAGCTCAACAGCCGGGATATCCAAAACTGGACACTAAGAGATCATCTTTAAATGTAGGTCTCCCTGTTTCTCTGGGGGAAACAGGGGAGTTTACTGCCTTGGACAATTACCCTCAAGTACAAATGTCGCCAGTCTTTTGTTTGCCCTTCAAAGAGTTAACCAAAGAAGAGCTGCAGTGGCAAGTTTCTGTAGTCAGAAGTCGGGATCTTGCTGTCAAAACCGAGGGAGAAAAATCACGCTTCTTCCAAAAGGGTAATGCCGCACCCAATCCTCTGACCTCGTGAGCACGAGCCTGTGCCAGTTCTTCTAGCTCACTTGCTGCTTTGGTTCGTGCTATGTTAATCATCTTGCAAAGTCAGATGGAGATGCTATTTTTGGAGATCTTTTTAAGCCTGCCAGATCAGATGAAGAGGTTCTGTCATTGTCTGAAGGGTTGAGTTTATTTCAGGTGACACATTCTTATGTCCTCACAGGGCAAAGAAGTACAAATTCCAGATTGTCAATTTTTTAGTTGCTTCCTTAAATGAGGAGATGGCAAAAAATGCTAACCTAGTATTGTTTACAGCTGGATTCTGAATTTGCTGAACTTTGAAACGGAGAGCAAAACCTTTCTCCATCCTTCAGAATAACTAAGTAGATATGATAAGCTGTGCAGCTCTTGCACTCTGTTCGTTGAAGCCCTAGCTAATAAGAAGACCGTCCTTGTCGGACATCTACATGAAAGTTTGTGGGTCCTCTTCAGGGACCTTACAAATATGATCAAAACTGCTCAAATTATTTTATGAGCATTGCTAATTCCCCGGTTTACTCCTGTCTAAAAACTTGGCTCAAGGATGCACGATAGCCTTTTACCGCTGAAATTGAGAGAAGCTTCTCTCTAAGTAGAAAAATATGGGAGTCTGCAATCGATTAAATAGAGGCTCTAAAACGAAAAGTACCTCTTCTACAGCATCAATCACAGAAGATGGCCCATTTTGCCTGGTAGACAGTTGTGGAGGATTTTGAAGGTATCTAAACATCTACTTTTGCTCAGAGATGCTGGATAGCCCCCACTTGTTTAGTGACATTGATGTCACTTGAATTGTGGTGCCTCCGCAGTTTGTTTGTTTATAATAGCTTGTCTCTATGCAGGAGCTCTTACTATAAGGGGACCGTCCCCCATGGTGTTTTGACATACAAACTTTCAGAAATCGAAAATAGTTTTATTGCTTCTATGTATGCGTAAACATATCGTACATGCTCTCCAGGAGTTTCAGCCAATTATTTTTACAAATAACTAAGATATAGCGTCTTTCAATGATGACGTCATCCTTACTGTGTCGTCTGCATGACTGAGTTTGATAGAATTGTCTTTGTGGGTTTATTTTTTAATATACTGTATAGCAATTTTTTCACTTATGTTTCGAAATCCTATACTTCTGGCAGAATTGGAAGGCATTGGTAGAGGGTAGGTGAATGAAAACTACCAGCTACGAGAACAGCTGCCAGAGTTTCCAAAGACGTATAGAAGTTATTATGCGTGTGTTTGTTTACTTGAAGTTTGTATGTACATTTTGTTTTCACAACGTCTTCAGGGGACTTTATAGCAAGGCCAAAGTTACCTAAGGTCATAGAAAGAACAAAAATTAAGCAGAGAGCAGGAAAAAAGAACCAAGAAGAGAGGGAAACAGGAATAAGAGCACAAAGCTGAAACTTGCTAACTAAAACACTGGCAACAATGAGATCGCTGACAACTCATGGTATAGCAATAGTAAACTGAGGGTTTAAATACCTCGTTTAGGGTGCGTTTATGTAGGAATAAACCGTAAAAGTTTTCATAATAATGTTATCTTGATTTCTTTAAGAAAAGAAGAGAAAATTTGTTGCAAATCATTGGGAGCTCATAACTCAAAAACATACTTATTCACACTTAGGTACATTTTTCTCACTTATTTATTGTTTTATATTAGAAAGAAAGATATCATTGAAAAGAGGAATAAAAATTCCACAATTTTGGAGACAGAATTTTTATTTTATTTTTACTTTCTTTTTCACGATTATTTTGCGTCTAGACGAGGGAAAAAAATAAAAATTCATAAAAAAAAATAAAATAATTTCTCACCTATTTATTGTTTGATATTAGAGAGAATGATATCATTGAAAAGAGGAATAAAAATTCCACAATTTTGTGAGACAGAAATTTGATTTTATTTTTACTTTCTTTTTGACGATTATTTTGCATCTAGACGAGGGATAAAAATAAAAATTCGTAAAAAAAAAAAAGAAAGAAAATCAAAATTCCGTCTTAACAGAATTGTTCAGTTTATAAAGTAGTTTTTATGGTATAAGATTTACAATTGGTGTTGTATTAGTGGGGGAAAATGTACCATAATTTTTTTTAAATGATGATTTTTGCTAATAAATCAAAGAGGTTTTGATCAAATGACTTGAAATTTTTATATGATCAAGGTATCATATATGTCTAAAAACATATGGAAATTATGTATTTTGGATCATTAGAAAAAATAATGGTGGACATGACTGACGGTCCCCTTAAGGGGACCGTCCGCCATTTTTTTTCTAATGATCAAAATGACACCATTTCTATATATTTTTAGACATACAGTACATAATACAGTACCTTCATAATATAAAAATTTCAAATAATTTGATCAAAAACTTTTGGATTTATTAGCAAAAATCATGATTTAAAAAAAAAAATCAATTACAATTCTGGTAGACGGATTTGTGATTTTCCTTTCTGTTTTTTTTTTTTTTATGAATTTTTATTTTTTTCCGTCTGAACGGAAAATAATCGTGAAAATAATGTAAAATGAAAAAAAAAAAATTTTGACAGAGAATTGTGGGATTTTTATTCTTCTTTTCAATATCTTTCTCTCTATTGTCGAACAACAAATAAGTGAGAAAAAATGTACCTAAGTGTGAATAAGTATGTTTTTGAGTTATGAGCTCCCAAAGATTTGCAACAAATTTTCACTTCTTTTCTTAAAGAAATCAAGATAATATTATTATGATAACTTTTATTGTTTATTCCTACATTAAAGCACCCTAAACGAGGTATTTGAACCCTCAGTTTACAATTCCTATGTTACGAGTTGCCAGCGATCTCTCATTGTTGCCAGTGTTTTAGTTAGCAGGTTTCAGCTTTGTACTCTTATTCATGTTTCCCTCTTTCTTGGTTCTTTTTTCTTTTTCTCCACTTACTTTTTGTTCTTTCTATCACCTTATGTAACATTGGCATTGCTATAAAGTTCCAGAGGACGTTGTGAAAGCACAATCTACATACTGTACGAACTTCAAGTAAATAAACACATGCATTATAATTTCTATATGTCTTTGGAAACTTTGCTGATGTTCTTGTAGCTGGTAGTTTTCATTTACCTACCCTCTACCAATGCCTTTCATTTCTACCAGAAGCACGAGATTTCGAAACATGAGAGAGAGAGAGAGAGAGAGAGAGAGAGAGAGAGAGAGAGAGAGAGAGAGAGAGAGAGAGAGAGAGAGATCATGAATTTAATTTTGGAGTGATAGCATTTGGTTCATATAGATGGCAGTTCAAATTGAGAGAGAGAGAGAGAGAGAGAGAGAGAGAGAGAGATCAACTATTATTTGATTCTATGAGAGTTGAACATTGTTATTATAGTATTTGTATAAATGGCAGTTTTAAATAATTTGAGAGAGAGAGAGAGAGAGAGAGAGAGAGAGAGAGAGAGAGAGAGAGAGAGAGAGAGAGAGAGAGAGAGAGATCAACTATTATTTGATTCTATGAGAGTTGAACATTGTTATTATAGTATTTGTATAAATGGCAGTTTTAAATAATTTGAGAGAGAGAGAGAGAGAGAGAGAGAGAGAGAGAGAGAGAGAGAGAGAGAGAGAGAGAGAGAGAGAGAGAGAGAGAGAGAGAGAGAGAGAGAGAGAACTACAAGTCTGTCAAACTCAGTCATGCAGACGACGCAGTAAGGATGACGTCATCAATTAAAGACCGCTATATCTTCATTATTTGGAAAAATGATTGACTATTTGTTCTTTTTATGACCTTAAGTAACATTGGCCTTGCTATAAAGTTCCCGAGGACGTTGTGAAAACACAATGTACATACGAACTTCGAGTAAACAAACGCATGCATTATAACTTCTATACATCTTTGGAAACTTTGGCTTCTGTTCTCGTAGGAGTAGATTTCGTTCAACTATGCTCTATCAATGCCTTCCATTTCTGCCAGACGTACGATATCTCGAAACAAGTGAAAAATTGCTATAAATATGCAAAAATAACACAAAGACAATTTTGTCAAACTCAGTCATGCAGACAACACAGTAAGGATGACGTCATCATTTAAAGACCGCTATATCTTCATTATTTGTAAAAATAATTGGCTGAAACTTCTGGGGAGTATGTACGATATGTTTACGCATACATAGAAGCAATAAAACGATTTTTGATTTCTGAAAGTTGTTATGTCAAAACACCATGGTGGGCAGTCCCCTTAAGTCATAGCCACCAAGCTTTCGCAGGTAGGGCTGGCCAAGCAAGTTGGAACAAATGGGATAACACTCTTGGAATCTTGATCAGAAGCCTTAGAAAGTCAGGATACCATCTTGAAGTTCAAGGTAGATGGAATCCTGTTTACCACCCGTCAAATCAGGAAAAGTTATGTAAAAGCAAAATTGGTGAGGCCCTTCCATAGATACTGAAATGTGACCTCTAATGCCACTCCCTGATCCAGAACTGGTGAACAGCAGATCGGGAGCTTCTTATTGAATCTAGTCACGATGAGGTCGACCATTAGGGAACCGCATCACTCTGATCCAATCACTTGCCACGGAAAACTTAATGTGTCACCGATAGGTCAACTGCCAACTGCGTTGTCCAGTGTCCATCCGTGAGCTTACATTGCTAACTTGCAAGGTGCTGTGAAACACTACCTCCTTGCTTGTTGATGTACTGTATGCCACTATTATAGTGTTGTCGATCATCAACTCTACTCAATGACCTATCAGGTCCTGATGGAATGACAACAGCGCCAAAAGTGCTGCCTTCAGTTCCAGAAAGTTGCCATGCATGCTTTTCTTCTCTTGAGACCTGTGACAAATTTGTCCCTTAAATAAGTGCCAAACATTCTTTGTCACGTCCAAAAAAAAGAAGTAGCTCTGGAGGAGTCCCCTTCAAGATATTCTTGTTTCTCAGCCATCAATGTAGATTGGACCCCGCTTCCTGTTTTATGGGAATTCACTGATGGGATGGGTAGCTGATTGGTGATCAGTCTCTTCAGACACCACTGAAGTGACTGCTGATGCAGATGGCTGTGTGGGACGAGTTTCTCTAATGTTGACATATATCCCAGTAACTTTCCAATAGCGTGCTGGTAGATGTCGATGGTGTAGAAAAGAGCACAAACCCCTTTGGATTCTTTTGATCTGATCCAGATTTATCACAATCCCCAGATCGTGACAACAGGAGAGAAGTTTGTCCTGATGTTAAAGGAGTTGACTCAGGGAGGATGATAGGATCAGCTAGTCATCTAAGTACATCAGGAGCTGGATCCCATTAGCATATGCCTAGGCAGATATGATTGTGAATACTCAAGGGAATTTTGGGAGGACTTGGGGGGCAGTTGACAGTCCGAAGCATAGTATTTTGAATTGGCAGACCTTTCACTCTGGGATAAAGCAGAGGAATTTTCTTGACGAGTGATGGATCAGGCCTCTGCACATACTGTATGAGTCTCTCAGGTCCAGAGTGAGCATAAAATTGTTCTTCCAGATGGGCGTTTCCATCTTCAATGAAATTTTTAGTAAAAACTTGTTCAAGACAAAGAGGTCTCCAGAACCCAGTCAACTTTTCTACAAGGAATAGTAAATTGTAGATACTTTGAGACCCATCTAGGAACACTTATATTGTGCCCTTTTCCATTATCTTTTGTACTTCAGCCGGAAGAATCAGGTTTTTTTGTGAGTTCGGTTGGTACAACAACGTCACCATTGGACTCTGAAGGAGAGGATGACGACAGCCAGTAAATGGGAGACAGTATCCGTCTCAAAGGACCTGTACCATCCAATCCTATGCCCTAAGGTACTGCATCTTGGCCACTAGCTTCCTAGGCACTCCCCCCCCCCACTCATTAAGTAGAGGATGAGTGCGTGTCATTGTGTCATACCACATCCACACATATGAAGTTTCAGGGACTGGTGAATATTCATTGATTGGTGAACGCAAGCAAGTACTAACCGGAAAATGTACACCAACAGTCAAAAGAGTTCTTTTGGGAAACATTTCTTCTGTCTCTTCTTCATTTGCACAAAAAGTGGCCTATTGAGAAAGTCATTTAAGATTTTTGGTGATCAATCTATTCTGAAGAAGTGCTTTAATTTTTTCATTCTGCTTTGTTTTGAGTATTGTTCTCCGGTTCATAGTTAGTTACTGAATCTCATCTTAATTTATTGGACAGGAACTTATGGTCTATCAAAATATCTTATACCTGATCTAGATATTAATCTCTCGCGCTTAACTTCAATTAGTTCATTATGCATGTTGCATAAGATTTTTCATAATTCTGACCATTCTTTACATTCAGATCTTCCCAGACAGTACCATCCTGTTCGTATTACTAGGTATGCAGTTAATTCTATTAGTCAGCCTTCTCCATCATGAGGCTCAATACTACCCAGTATTCTAGAAGTTTCATTTCAGTTGTGACCAAATTGTCAAATTATCTTCCTACTCGGGTAATTGAATCGGTGGAATTTCAAAAGTTAAAACTTGCAGTGAATGTTATTATGTTGAATCTTACTTGGCCACCTTCTTTCTCCTCCCACTGGGAAGACAACCATTGCTTCCTCCTGCTTTACTCCTCCCACTAGGAAGACAACCATTCCTTACATTCTTCATAGGGAGATGACTGTAACAAGATCACACGATTACTCGTGGTTTCTCCATATCACTAGCACATAGCAATGAAACAGTCTGACAGTAGGAAGAGAAAATTTAATGTCAAGTTTGGAATACTGAGACTACAGTATACCTGTACAACTACGCAGCTGAAGTCAAAGTGGCTGCTCAGTAAGCCCCAGCATGGGAGACGGGGCTTCCTGCTAGTAACTCGACACCTAATTATAAATTTTAACAGCAGTTTCCAGCCTTGTACAGGAACAAATTGAAATCAAATAAATGTACATACCACAGAATGATGAAATTAAACTTTATAATGTACAGTAGTAACTTCCTGTATAATGATTATATTATTCATGACACCTTTAAAATGCTCTCCATCCCCTCCACATTTAGGTTGGAAAACAGTCAATCATTAACTCAAATATGAATTTAAGAGCAATTGCCATACTTGAATTTGAAAATCCTTATGGTTAATAACCTTGCTCAAAGTTGATGAAGCTCATTAAAGGCATCTACAAGCAAGTGTTCAGTAGTCTTCAAAGAGGCCTTCTGTCACCTGCTTTCTTTATACATGACATGAAGGTAAAGACATTCTTCAAAGAAATATGTCTGGGAGAATAACCTAAACAGATAAGATGAATAATTTAAGTACTAAATCATTACTTAGCAGAGTAAAATCCAAAAGATTTGCTCTGAGACACTCATTAAAAAAATTTTATATTTTTCCATAGTATTTACTTTTCTCTGGAAAATTTATTTTCTATTTTAGAGAAACACAAGCAACTGAAGTGACATTAATTGTACTTTTTGGCATAAATAATATTTTAAGTCAGTTGTATGCCACTTATAAGATGACAAATTATTCTGAGACTTATCTATGTACTAAAACTGTAAATTTAGTCTATTGTTAAATATTTACATTATTCCTGACCTATTGAAATTAGATTTTAACAGTTTCTGTCAAATTTCAAGAATCTAAAAACATTTGGTTACATAGTTGGGATAAAAAGAAAACATTAAAAGTTGAACAGAACAGAATTGACACTCAAAGACGTAACTTTGAAGTCAATATCACTTAAATGAGATTCTAAAATAAAAAAATTAGACAGCAGTATCAGAGCAAAATCTTTGAAAATGCCAAGGAAAGAAAGTCCTAATTACACCCTCCAATGAAAAAAAAAACACGACGGTGGTAGCTCAGGCAAATCTCCAATTCTTTCATACAGTTCCCTCTCCTCACACTACAGACAGCTTGATACTTATGGTATGGTATCCGTAGCTTTGGTTTAAATGTTCTGATAACAATATATCCCAGGTCTTTAAAGCTTATGCAAAATAAGGATTTGTATTAGCACAGAAACAAATACAGTAATTAACCATTCCACTAAATGGAAAAAATGGGTTCTTGCCAAAACAATAAAATATCCAGAAAACAGAAATAATCGATATAATCTGTGTGCAACAATTAAACTTCTAAAAAGGCACACATATTAAAAGCAATATACAAAACCAAAGCTGCAAGATGGTTTGCTAGAAACTCATGCTTTTGAAAATGCATTCATAAATACTTTTTAAAACTTTTATACAACTAAAAACTAATTTTTTCATACAACCCATCAATCATATAAATGCTTAATATTCATGTCAGATTACAATATTCCCTGGTTCCACAATCTTTTGTCTGCCAGAAAGACAAATGTAATCAACTGACCTAATCAGCCACCATCTGAAACCAATTCTTTGTTTAACATGAGACAGTAAGTGAAGGAATGTGACGTGGACCCTCATTGCATGATTAATGGGAGTTTGACAAAAGAGGTTCCATAAATCTTTATTTCATTTTCAGCAACTTGGCAGATTTGCTCCTTCCTGACAAGCTTTGTAATAATCAAAACACAATTTTCCTCTGCTCAAAGAAAAGATTTCTAATGCTAGTCAGCAAGATGACTCAAGAGCGAGTCCCCAATCTCGACTCAAAAAGTCTACAGATACAGGACTTCAAGAGAAGAACTAGTGAGTGCCCTTTCATCAAAAGATAACTGGGGCCCACTCGTCATTTCAGATCCATCAGAACTTTGTACAAGACTGGGTAGATATCTATCATCACTGTTGAATATGACCTTGTGAGTTGGAGCAGAGGTAACCTCTTGCTACCCATGACTTTGAAAGTTGAACCTGTAGTAACATCTACTTGAATAGAATGCATAAAACCAAGAGTGGCTGGAGATCTGGGCAACTTCATGATCAAGGATGGCAATTTTCGGATAATGTACTCCATCAGAGAAATCAATTCCTCATTCACATCAATCCTCATGGTCAGATTAGTCTAGTCTACAATATCCAGCTTATGCAAGTAAGTAAGCAGTCCAAGGTACTGACAACCTTGAATAGTGATGCTATTACCACTATTTAAAACAAGTTTTTAGATATTTCCTCAGCCATATAATGATCCAGTGTATCCCAGCTACCACTATGGCCATGGTTTTGCAAGACTTACGGGCTGCTGAAATGTTAAAACCAACCATCCAAAATTAACACTATTTACAAGACAAATTGAAAATACTACTTGTAACTTGAATGCTGATTCTCATGTCCCAATTCATCTGATTTTATCAGGTCATGCAAAGATAGAAAGCCATACTTCCTAATGGACAAATGCACAGATTCCACTATTTCAATCTTGAAAGGGATTCTCTTCATTGTCTAAAGTCAAGAGCTATTCAGAATTGCAACAGAGAATCAAATGATTTACTGGTTTCAATGAAAGTTTTGCCCTTATCTCCTGACATGATCAGTAAATCTTCTTGAGACACAATCACCCTGGCAAAAGAGCTGACAGTTGGGAAATATCTATCTCACTTCCTATTATCTCCACTACAGGGAAACTTTGTCAAGGAATGTTTTCATTTCCCGGGTTCAATGGATGACTATGGTCTCCAAGCTGATCTTGACCTATTGAGGTAGAGATAGGATTTTTCCAATACCATCAAATTCTAAAGCTGGAAAAATTGTAGCATGGTTGATTAGAAGCGAAGTAATCAAGTTTACAGATACAGGAGAAGGCAAGGTTGAACTTGCATTCCTGTTAAAAAATATATGGTGAATATGCACTCAAGTTAACAAGTACATTGGCATGGAAATGTGTGCAACAGATATAAACCAGAGCATGATATCCCAACTGGGAGTGTCTAAACCGTTAACATGACGGTAAGTAAAAAAAGGCTACAAAGAAGGCAAGGCTCAATGTTGATCCTGCATGGAACATTAAATTCATATCTAGAAATACTGAGGCAGATCAAGTAAAATGAAAAAGATGAGAACAAAAATAACCTACTTCAAGTAAGGAAGGGGTATTGACAGGAAAAATGTGGTTTTGGGGTGGTGTTGTGTAGTTCCCAAGGAGTTTCTTTCTTGTAAAGGTTAGTACAAGGGAATTCAATATGACATGATATACCAAATAAAAAATATTTTCCCTGCCCTAGGTCCAGCGTACCAAAGTACAAGGCACAGACTTAGTAAGTACAAGGGAAACTCACAGGTTCAGGCTTTATTGAACCCATCATATTGCTTATAGCATCCTGCTTTTCCAACTAGGGTTGTAGCTTATCAAGTAATAATAATAATAATAATGATATCTCCAATACTGAATTTGTCTATCTTTTGATACATCACCCATTGACAATAATGCTTGCCTAGGCATTTGTGTCTTTGGGAGTTAGGCTGATGCGTAGTTCCCAAGGGCTAATATCAGAACATAAACAAGGTAGACTCAAGCACTACAAAGGTCAAAGTCACTTCTAACCAATCGAACGCCAAATTCAAGCTTACATATGTACTGTAAAAGGAAAAGACCAACAAGTTGCCCCAATCACCTCAAGAGAGGAACTCTCTAGAGAGGATAAGTTTGATGACTATTATGGTACCCTTGCTAATAACAGAGATCACTTCAATTAGGCTGTAAAGCTGAGATAGAGAAATTCCCACCTCAAGAGGCTTTACATTCTTAGCCAATAAGAGAAGACCGAGAGTCAGCATCAGGAGACTGCCAGGAGTAAGAGTGAAGAGGTCCTGTTCTCTGCAGAATGCTGCAAATTCACTGACTCTGGCTCCAGAGAATAAGGCTATTAAACTACAACCTTCTGAAGTAGCCCTTTTAAAATAATAAGGAAATTATTTGATTTGGCCAAAATTGAAGCACTATATCAAGTGACCCGGACACTGAGGGAGTTTTACCAACAGTTATTACATACCAAAGAATCAAGTAATTTTGTGAAATATGTCCAAATCCAATCCAATTTTAAAGAGGTGAACTAGAAGGAAGGAGAGAAGTCCATGGGATCCTATCCTTAAGGAAGGCCATCCATGCCTTCCACAATGACTAGTTCAGTATTAATTAGTGGAAGAAGGCTTCTTGCACACCATCAGATATGGAGATCTCTTCTCTACAACAGTGAGAGAAAATCCAGACATGAAGGCTCTGGGTCAGAATTCAGATTCCTTACTTGCTTAAAGAACTATGCTGATTGAAGAGGATGTGACTTTGGCCTTAGACGCTGAAGGTGAGGAAACCACAGACTGCTTCAGCCATAGTCAAGCCACTGTCAATTAAGAGTGCAAGCAGTACAGTAGAACCTTCTTCAACAATGGAAAATGAAAAGATGGTTGCAAAGCAAGAAAAATACCCAGATGGGTCTTGTGTTCAATGTTAGAACACCAATAATGCACTGTAAAGAAGCTATCACTGTGGAAAAACTAAATAAAAATCAAGATGAAAAAGGTAAACTCTCACATCCACAATACGAGAGAAACCAATAATTATAGTGTAATCGACAACGAACACTAACTAATAACTTCATATTTCTTGCTAAATCTTCCTGGAGGAAGAAAGTATATATTGTTTGAGAAATTGAATTAAACGTATCCTAAAGCCAAAATGCTGTACTGAAGATGACATCCTCTGAAGCAAGTAAACACCTGGGGAAGACTCTTAGAATTGGTAAACTACAATGGATCACAAAATGTATAGTCCAAGGAGTAGTACAAACTTATAAGTTCAGTAGTACTAGCATATTTGACTACCTTCTATCTGACAAACAAAAAAGTTTGCAGTTCCAGGAATATTCGGGCACATATATTAGGCATGTATCTTATTAATGGGGTTGGTTTAAAAAAAGCAGTAGGGTATATTACATGAATATACAATAACTGCGTTAGTAATAAAATACAGAAAAAATCCTATAGGACCTCCATATTTTCCTAAGAATTTTTTGCTATGAAATAATAAATTTAATCTAAAATCATCTCGAGCAAACCAAAGTACAGTATATTTTAGATTATTCCCAAGCAGTTACTTCCACTTTTGATCTCACTTAACTCCATCTCATCTAAGGAGGAAATTTCAATTTTCTCCACATTTACAGGGGGAAGAAATAGTATAAATAGAATTTTACTTAAATAATATTTGCTAAATACATTTATGAATTTTTATATTAATAGTGTTGAATCTTGTTTATTACATCTAAAATTTCAATATCATGAACAGTCAGCAAGCTTTTGGAGTCATGAATCTAATTTTATATATATATACTTTTAAATAGCAATTTCAGTCCTAAGTTTAAAACATTAATATAATCATATATCTGTCTATACTTTTAAGTAGCAATTTCACTTCTAAGTTTAAAACATTAATAAATTTAAATCTTTTTTAATATGCAAAATACCAAATGACTTACAAGAACTCCTACTTGGGAATTTAAAAAGAAAACAGAAGAAACATTTAACGAAAGGTACAGCAAATGTACTAATAAATATTTTTTCTAATAGATTTAGTTTCTGGTAAACTTTAACATACGATATACACTACTATTACATTAAACTAATTCATATCAGATACAGGGACATGGTGTCTACGACATGAGAATCAAGATCTTAAATGGTTTCGAAGGATACCATAAAAAAAAGATATTCAATATATTAATTATCATCGATATTATACTGAAGAAATATGAAGGCTGTACATTCAACATATTTTATGAATATACTGTACAACACAAAACTTGTACTGCTATTAAATTTGAACAAAGTACTGTACTTCATGCATAAAGAAAATGTACAATACTATACTTTAAATGGCAGACCATATACTAATTGAAAGGATGCAATCAAGACCATTGTATTTTTATTAAATTTACAGTAAATGCATCAGAACAAATTTAAAGGTCATGCTATGAACTATTAAGGAAAACAATTTTCATCAAGACTGTCTTATTGCTTTTGGTAAGAATTACATTTGGGAATGCTAAAGACTTGGTAAGAATAAAACAGGAAGGAACAGGTTCATGCAAAGGAAAAGAAACCATTTAACATCATAACAATGAAAAGACCTTCATCTTAAAGTAAAATACTCTGCAAGAAGAGGCACAGGAAATGAAAAGCTTTCTCGTGTCACATGTACACCAAATGTAAAAAATGCAAATGTGGAGGACTAACTGACCAAAAAGCTACTGTAGGGGAAAAATAACGGAATGGGTAAACCAAGAATCAGGCAAATTAAGAAAACAGAAATGGAGGGAAGATGGAGGTATAAGTGCGAGCAAAAGCGGCGTGACATACTGCTGTTGTTATATGAATAATAATTTGATTGCTGCACACGGACGTCTCGAAGAGGACCATTAGCACCCATTTGGTGGGGTGCCATAACATGGGCAGGAAACCTCTTACTTGTCTGTGGGGAAGATGACAGAGAGTTGGATGGTGGCTGTGTGAGCTCTCTTGATGATCTTGAAGATAAAGACTCACTTGAGCTGCTAGTGCTCTGAACACCATCATTACGGTCTGAAAAGATTACACATTAATAATAACAACACTGAAGTTAACTTAGAGATATTAAAAACTGTATAAGGAATAAAATGGATAACAAGCTTTGAGTCTTTCCTTGATTTAAATAATAATGTACTCATAACTCACCTGAGAGAGGATTGACAAAAGATAAAGCTCCACCTCCTCTTGCTTGACCATTTGTAGGTGCTGGAGGCCTGGCTGGTCGACTATTAGTTATACTTTCATAATAACCACTTAATCCAACAGAACCACCAACAACTGACGTTAAGGAGACAAGGGAACTATGAGAATTGTGCCCCGGGTTCAAACCTGAAATTTATAAAAAGGCATTAATTTTCATAAGAAAATCCAGAAACTGTCCAAAAAAATTTAACCTGAACCAGTGACAAGTTGAGATGGGTGCTATATCATTATCAAATAGTAGTTACTGGTACTTCTTTGCAAATTACATATTTATGTACTTCTTCCATGTTATTTAATGTACAGTATCCTTCCTCTTTTTTTTTCATCAAATTAAAAAGAAAATGTTAGTCATTTATGCACTACATCCTGTATTCTGATGCTTCTAAATAGTTACCTGTTGTAATGACAATTTATTCACTGCAACCTGATAACCAAACTGTATATTCCATTAATTCCATGCAAAAACAAATTTGTAGCACAATTTATTTTTATATCATAGTTACATTAAGTATTTTAACATTCTATATTTATCATAAACTGTAATAGATTGAAATTGGGTGCCAGTTATACTGTAATATTAATGTTCCTAATTTAACTAGAAGTTTATTATTTATTTGTAAAGTACAATGGATTTCATTAAATAATAAGGGCATTTTCTTTGAAGTTATGCACACAACATTGATTTTGAAAGTTGCCAACACTTACAAAGATCTAGGTTTATCAGATACAGTACAATAAAATTACATAGATCATAAAATAAATTCAGTATTGAAACACTTATGCCCATATTTGAAGTGGGTATAAAATGTATGCAGATACACCATACTGTATCCTGTTATAATGTGGATAGTCTTTGAAAAATGAATTATAAAAACTTTTAAAAATAAGTACAAAAGATAATATTGTAATTATAAAAGTTGAGGAGCGCCTTCCAATTCTAGGAATTCTGTTTTGATGCTGCTTTTGATTTTCTTCTGAGCAATTCCTCTATGTTTGTGTGAAGCCTAACTGTTTAAGAAATTTAAGGACTTTGTAAGAGCACTGGCAGTAAGGGATACATAAATCCTTAGAGACTGATCGTTGAACTAATGCCTGGTTTGTACAAACAAAATCAAAGAGCTCAGATCATATTATGAAGCTTATCATCATCAAAATTCGAAATAAAAACTTGTAAGGCTAGTTAAAGGCTGGTGTGGCATTCTAACTTTATGTCCTTTATGGTTCACTACCCTAATTTTCTCTGGAATTTACCATGAACTAAAAGCTAGTTTTTTCAGAGCAGCATCGATATGTCAAGCTTCAAGAACAGAGCAATATGAACATCAGAGGAGTTTCTTTGAAATAATACACACACATGATCACCAGCCAAATCCCCTCTCCACTCATGTGAGGCCTGTGCTAGCAAAGTACTGGCTGCTAATATCAGCAACTCACAGAAACAGTAAAGTCGTATGCCAGTGAAGATCTATCATGATTTATGTGAGGTTTGAACTTCTGACCCACAGAATGCAATTCACTGACAATACCGGTGAAATAACACATCCTTGGATAGTGTCATATGGTTTTAATCTATAACTAGACTTCCCAAACTATTCTTGATTTTCCATATATCTCTCAATTTAAATTTCCTGCAACCCAACTACAAGATCACTGCATTCTACTTGTTCAAGAGAAATTCCTTTGGTCATTGATTTAAAGAACTTCATAATTTAATATTCAATCAGCCTTGAACATGTCAGATCTAGCAAATCACATAAGGACCATGCAGAAGTCATGGTTCAAGGGTCAACTTGTTTGATCTGTCCTCCATACCACTTACTTTTCCAATGTAGCATTCTCTGCCTTTTAAAGTTTGCAGAATCACTTGGCTTATTCAAATTAATAAAAAATGTAAAATATGTTTATAATTTCATTTTGGGGGAAGATATGACAGCAATTGTAGTGGCAGATTAAAAATATTTTCGCACAAAGTTCTTCTATTCACATATAAATTTCTTTGAATTTTATTACTTCCATTTCTTTTCTCATCATGATGTTCACATTGGAATTGTTAATCACTATATTTGCAGTATTGTAAGCTACTGTATTTATTAATTAAAAGATAAAAAGACTGAGGATAGTTTTTACCTGAATTAAGACTAGATATCGACTGTGCATTGTTCCAGACATGAGTAGCAGAAGGTGGAGGGGGTACATTGGCATAAACACTAGATGTATGTGAACGTAGTCCTGTCGCTACACTAGATCCAGTTGTCTGCGTCTTCAGATTTGAAAGTGCATCAGATCGCTGCATATGTGAAGGAAGACCTGGAGCTCCAAAATGCACTGTTTGGGGTTCACTTGTAGTAAAGGAAGTCACAACCTTCTGAAAATCATATGTATGACATAAACATAGAGATACATCACAATTTCCCCCCTATTATGCAACATCATGAAATGTGGCCTGCTTGAAAATATTTTTGTCAACTAAATACCACTAGATCTCTATACCTGTAAAACTGGTGGATGTTTAGAATTTGATACAGGTGCAGTGGAGTTAGAGTTGTGATTGACAGAGTGGGAAGCGCTGCCTGTTTGATTGTGGAGTGGTGGAGGTGGTGAAGATTTGGGTGGTGTCTGTCTGTGTGGTCCTGATGTATCACCAATGCGGCCTACATCCACAACAGGCTCAGGAACATTGTTGAATATCTGTAGACAAAATTAGATATATATTAAAAATAAACAAATGTTAATCTTTTATTGCACATTAAAACATTGTTTGAGTCTACATTATATAAGACAATTGTGTAGTTTCTTTGAAATTAGGATAATCCACGAGATTATTTAACTTCATAATCTTCTACTCATAAAAAGCTTACTGGTTATGTGTCTGCATTATCTTTCATTTTAAATGTTTAGTCAGCTAATGGTTTGTAAGAGTACTTTTTTACCTTCATATACAAAATTTTATTTCCTAACACTATGCCCGACGAAAAATCACACTGTAGAATTGTCAACTAGGAATTGCTGCTGTGATAAGTTGTAAAATCCTTAGTTCTATTTTCACCAAAAATTTCCTAGAAGTATATGGTGTGTCTTACCCCTTGTAGCATGTTATGACATAGAAAATTCAGTACATATTTCACTAGAAATGTTATTTCACCTCTTTAGGCTGGGATTTCAAAACCAAAATGCAATCAGTATATACATTATTCTGCTGTAAAACATGAAACTCACCTTATCAAAATGTTCGATAAGTATTTCAACAACTATATTGCAGAACTTAATGTCCATTATGGCAGCCACTGTCTCCTCTTCTGGTCTAAGTAAAGTTGGTCCAAAGCATACCCCAAGATTACTCACTGTCATCAAGTTCTTCTCACTCTTATTAGAAACGCTGAAAAAAATATAAATCTAATTAAAACTATTCACATCCCATATTTTCTCTGTGAATATTTAAAACCAACTATGCATAAAAAATTTACAAATGTGTTTTTGTACAGAGCTAGGGGAAAAACAGAGCAAAATACTAATTAATCTGGTTGAAATAGGGAAAAATCCTACTTACTTGGCTAAGTGCTGGATTAGAATTTTAAGAACTAAAAAATTTGTCTTTGGCAGTTTGTGAGTTAAAACATGGATCTCATTCACTCGCTGAAAGAGCCGGTCTTGTTCTGAAAAATAGAAAATGTGATATATATTTTAGCAAAATTACAAATTTAAGGATATTTATGTACAGTATAGTAAAACAATATACTATATATACTATAAAATGATACCAACTTCCAATTCAAAGTATGTTCACAGCCTATATGTCCTTCATAGCATTACTATGTGAAAGTACAGTACTTGCTTCTAATTAAGCATAATGTACTGAATATATTTCATAACTCATAATGGAAATAACATCTTTCAAATTAGATAGCAAAGCAATTTCCTCATAGATGCTGTGATTAAAAAAATGTATTTTGCAAGGTTTGCAATCATGACAAATAAATTTGTTTTCAAAGAATAATTAAGTTGAATCCTAAAATAGTTAAAAAAAAATCAGAAAAGTAGTTCTCACTGGCAGCAGCAATGAAGGCACTGTGAAGCTTGTACGTCATGAGGGGCTCTGGAAGATTGCGGAAGTACTGCTTGATGGCAGATGTTATTGTCTTCACCTCCCACTCTGCTGGATCATCTAAAACTAACTTTTCAGCTTTTCGACGATCTAATCCCAAGGCAAGTAACTTGGTTACCTTACTCCCTACTCCTACTAATCGGTAAAGACCCTGATCTTCCAAACCTGTTGACAGATGATGAGTCAAGCCATAAAAATATGACAGAGTATCCTGGGACCAACAAGTTATAGTCTTTAAAACTCAAATTTAAATATATACCTAAAATATTATAATGTAACAGGTTATGCAACAAAAGATCTTGTCAATTTGCAATGATTGATGGTGGGACAACAAATTTTGACATCCTAAAATCAATGATTGCTGGATGTAATACATAATTTTATGCCCATTCATTCATCTACAAAAACAAGACTGCAATCCTGAATAATTTACTGTTCAAAGAACAATTTAGGCTACATTCATATACCGCTTTATAGTGGACCAGACTGATTTGCTTAGAGCCCACGATGTCATGTTTGATGTTCAGAATCAGGCACCTTAGCAGCTTGTCTTGATATACCCCCCAAAACAATAGTCACCTAAAAACTTATTGTGATGGTTTTCTAAGCTACATTTCCAGATAAGATATATTTTGGAGATAATTCTCCTGAATCAAATAATAAGTGTAGAGGGATTTAATCTATCTCTAAATTACACAGTTACTCTTAGCGCCTGAATATAGTGTTTAAGTGTACGTTATACAATTGAATCTTTATTACCAATCTCAAGTTGAGGCTCCAAAAGCATCTGATATGTTGATGGGCTACTAAAGTAACACCCCAAGAACATTTGATATGTTGATGGGCTTTTAAGGTAACCCTAAGAGCACCTGATAGTTAATGGGCTACAAAGGTAACATTCCAAGAGCATCTGATAAGTTAATGGGCTACTAAGTTAACACCCCAAAGGGCATCTAATAAGTTCATGGTCTATCATAGTAACACCAAAAAGCAAATGATAAGTTGATGGGCTACTAAAATAAGACCTCAAGAGCCTTTAATGAGCTTGAGAGACTACTATTTCGATATAGTAACAATACATCAGTTTTAAATGGAAAACTTACCTCTACTTTCTAACATGGCTATTGCTTTGGATAAGAAACTTAATCCTACATCATCTAAGCAAGTCTCTTCCTGTGATCCTGGAGGTCCACTAGGATGAGCATACATCTGTGAAGGAAACAGAAACTAAATTGCTAAATCAAAATTCTTTTTACAATTTGCTTTATGAACTGCAAATACTGTGCAAACTTCATTTTTCAAAATGGAGATACAAGTGATGGATCTACCTGAATGTGGGGGACCAATATAAAGTACAATATTTTCTTCAAGGGTAAAAAGATATATGATAGAATGCTAGACAAAAATTAACTTATGATATTCAATTATACCAACAGGAAGATGATATACATCTCACTTAAAAATGAGAAAACTATGCAATACTTACAGGCTCTTTCCCATCCATAGCATCCATCCAAAGTTTACGATCCTCTTCTGATAATGCTTGTAGTGTAAACTGAACTCCAATTCTATCCTGTGCAGTTACATCAAAGCAGAATCTCTTGTCAATACTGTCTGACATCCGACGTATACAAGATTTCAAGACAATTGTCTCAGTTGAGGTCTGAAATTCGACATATATTAATTAGTGATGCTGCAGTCATTCTCAGCATTACAGTAGAGTAAGAACAAAAGACCAGTGCTGGATAAGCAAGTGCATTTATAACAAAAAGCAACAAAAATACAATTCTAATAAAAAAAAATTACATATTCAAACCACATAAAACAGAAAAAGAAACTGTAAACTTAAAAATCTGCACTGGTTACTTGAAAAACAAATAAAATACTTACTATTACCTTATTAACACAAAAAGCAGTAAGGAAAATTTGACTAAAAGAGGTAAAGAAAGCTGAACTACTGTGAAAGAAGAGAACGCACTGTGTACTGTACTTGACATCTTATGGTTTGATAGCATCCTGCATAATAAAACATGTAATGTTAAAACACAGCAATCCATTCCAGGTATCATATCCCATGCTGCTACACCTCAAAAATTATTATGTTCTAAAGTATGCAAAATAGGTTAGCAAAGTATCATACTGTAGTTTCTTATTTAGCCTACTCAACCTGGATGTCAGTGAAGTTTCAAGGTGTATATTTAGTTGATAATTTTACTGCAATCTACCAGTAAGCATATACAGCATACAAGAGGACATATAGACACTTTTTAATTAGTTTAACATAAGAGAAATCTCAAAAGTATTATAAATGTTATGTAAGTTACAAAAACCTAAAGATGTATGTGAGACATTCTAAATCAAATATGACTCCAGTATAACAATTTGCTTGCCTGTACGTTACATCATTCCAGATACTGTACAAGAAATAAAACATTAATTCAAATATATTACAAACTTTATATCACATATATACAAAATACTCAAAAGTAATTTGGGATCAATATGAAATGTAACAATCACCAGATTTCTGGTATTATATATTATGAGCCCATCAAATTACTGACGAATGATGAAAATTATATGCTGTACTGTAGAGTACATACTTATATCTAGAATAAGTTCCTTTTTGACTGAAAGCACCTTTATTTTTCCTAAACAATACTGTAATATGTTTTTCTATATAAAAGGGTAAATAATTTTCTAAATCCAACCAACCTAGTTTACATACTTTTTTCATCAAAATATTTCTTAATCTTGTCAAAAAAGGATAAGTTTTATGCCTATACTTAAATTTGTTTCGATATCCTTGACTCTCTTTCTAACTCACTCAAATAATAAGTACAATTGCACAGAAGATTATGCTTTACTTATGCATATTTGTTTTTCTAATTTGTTAACAATTGAATATTCTACGTAAATATAAACATTAATGGGTTATCCAAGAAAAACCCTAGGAGCTTGAAAAAATCTATCTCTCAGTACTACACTATCGTTCAAATTCACTATTATACAATCTCCTGGTATCGTTAAAATTCACTATTATACAATCTCCTGGTAATCTTTTTTTTTTTTTTCAAATCAGGATCCTTTACACAATCATTAGAGATGCAACACCATTAAAAAAAATTTTATTACAAAAATCTATAGATTGATGCAATTCTTTCTGGAATTTCTGGTATTTTAACATCCTAGTATCAAATTTGTGGAGCCTCAGGCATCATGTAGTGCATTTGCAAATACAAATACTGTATGTAAACACGAGACATTTTTGTAAACTCTACTGCAGTCAACAGGGATACAAACATCCTATCAATTTTGATAATTTATTCCCTTTGGGTAATCATATCAAGAAAAAATTAATTTATGATTGAAATTTGATACAATTTACCTCTCACTATAACTCAATTCCTATCATGCTATTTGCAAACAATATTTTACTATTCAATCATCCGTTAAGTTTTTAGAAAATTGTGAAATTTTGCATTTATCTAAGGAAATTTCATTCTGATATACCTTTTTTTCCATCATCCTTCCATTCCAAAGTAGATGCATAAAAAACCCAAATCTTACCAGAAAAAGTTTATGATTGTTCATTCTTTATATATATTTATTTTTTTTTGTAACCTCCTGAAATTATAATTTGTAAATTTGTTTCTTTCATGCATATCTTCTACTTCATAATGGTCATCCACATATTAATTTTTTCTCCTTATCAATGCATAACATCTGTGACTGATAGATGTTTGCAAATTTATAGGGCACACATTTTAACAGTAACTATCATTCATTTCCCAAGTGTGTTCACCAGCAGTCATACTAGTGATGCTTACTAGTTCAATAGTTCAATAGTTCAATGAAAATAGAATCACATATAAACTTACTGTTGTTTAAACCAAATTGCTTGTGAAGTACAAAATGGAAATCTAATGAACTAATAAAGACACTCATGAGAAACTTAAGTATGCATATGAAAAGGGATATAATTAGAGATTAAGGAGTGCACCAAAAAATACAAATTCAAAGTGAACATTTCAAAAGCATCCCCAAACAAAAATTTCCACACAAGTGCAGACACTCCAATACAGTATTCACCTTTGACATTACCCGGAAATTTCAAAAAGTATAATTAAATCTTCCGACAAAGATACACCTAACTCCTCAATTACTGCTTTGACTATCATTAATTTCCTCTAAAATATCTTAGCAATTTATCCAGATAAGGGAAACACTTTAAACTCATCCTGTATCTGATTTGGTGTAATCCTGTATCTGATTTGGTGTAAGCCTTCATAAGATTTAGCCAACAAATTGCAATGAAAAGTGAAAAGAGATAATTATTAAGGTGTGCTTGTACTTTGAACCTAGATGCACAAATTCTCAGTAGAATGTACAGTTGTAGACCTAAAGATTCTAAACACAGGATAAACACACCTTGCATTTTGATATATAAAATGATCATGTATTTCTTGCCCTAAACGAAGATTTGGAGGTCAAGAAATTTTTACTCAATAACTTTCTTTGCTCAACAAGTTACCTGGTAAGCTCTTGAAACCAATTCTACCTATAACCGACTCTTTTTGAAATTCAATTAGGGAGGATTTTTTACGGGCATTTATCTTTAGCTTTAAGCCAACAGATAATAACATTATTTAATTAATTAATGAAAATTTTATAGATTAAATGAAATATCCATGCTCTAGTTGAGGTATCTGTTTATATTGCATTGTATTAAGAAAACAGACTCATCTCTACTACTAGAATTTTCTAAACAATACCTAGTACACCATGCTATGATAAGATACTGTAGTAATGGAAGAAGATGATATATATACAGTAGTTAAAGTGTGAGGCAAGCTCAGAATGAATGCTACTTAGCAGTGCTCATGGCTGGAAGAGATTATAATACAGTACATCGTTAGACTGTGTAGCTTGGTCTTCTATGTTATAGATCATATCTTGTCTTAAAGTTTACAATTTGAACCCTCTCAGATATTTTAGTCATATCTGTGACACAGTGACTGCTGCTTGCTTATCCTTTGTAATCACTTCTTTTCCAAGCACTTCCCGCCGCTTTATGCTTAAACATCAATGTTGTGTATCCATTCTGTATTCTTTAATTTTCTGCAACATGCAATTTACACACACATAATACAGCGTAGCATTTTACCATCTTATTCAGATTGTTTATTTACAACTTTCAAAGGGTTTGCTATTGAAAACTGTTGCAGCAGAATCCCACACTTTGATATAACTAAAACTTTGTATATTGGATTTTCATTATTAGAAACACAAATTTCTGGTCAAATAATGCTCAATATACATGTATTTCCCTTACTGCTAGTATTATTAACATTTTTCAAGCATTTGCATTTTAAACTATAGAATTAAACTATGATGAAAACATGAATTAAAATATTCTAGTGTATGATTTTTAATATTTATAAAGCTTTAGAGTTAAACTTACATCTCTAAATCTTTTCAACAGTCAAGGATTAATATCTATGTCAAATTTGTCAAGTAGAAATTGTGAGGGATTAAAACTTATATTCAATTAATAACTCTGACCTTTCCCGACAAATATTATTGAATTTCATGTATGTTGGCCATTCACTAATGCACAGTAATCTGTCAACGCTGCAAGTTAAATCAAATGAGAGAGAGAGAGAGAGAAATTAATTTTTCAAACTGCATAAATTTTGACCAAATTAAAATCTACAAAATGGGCTACATTCTTTAGATAAACCCTACAGACTAATCACTTTTTAACTTTCTTTTTTATTTACTTTCTTTACTTTGATGGCAGCTTTTCCAGTCCCATACAGCAGGAGAACCCCACTCTCTATAGGACCTCCGCTGTCCTTTTACCTTGTTCGTTCAGAGTATTTATCGTTTCAGATCACATATTGTTCATTTACTGTTAAATCGTCACTGTTGTAAGACTGTTTAAATTAGAAAGTCTTCAGTTTCCTCTTGAAAGCCTTAATGTCTTCAATCATTTGAATGTTTCATGGGAGCTTATTATATAGTCTCGGGACCGCTAATTCAAAGGCTCTGGAGCCTAAAGTAGACATATATCTAGGTTCCAACAGTTTGAAGCCATCTGTAACCATTCTCATGCGCAATATGTAGCAATTCTCTTAAGTATTTTGGACGACCGGTTCTGATAACTTGGTGGGTTATTGTACATATTTTAAATTCAATTCTCGCTTTAATCAGCAGCCAGTGTAAATCAATTAGTATAGGGGTGATTCTCTCTCTAGGTGGGACACCTTTTATCAGTCTTGCTCCTCTGTTTATTATGTTTTGTAATTTCTTAAGTTGCACTTTTGGTAAATTGTAATAGATAGAGTTGCAGTAGTCAATCCTGGTAATAAAGGGATTTTGACGTAGGAAAAATCTATTTTTGGGTGAGATAGCCATGTCGTCCTGATGGAAGTTCCTTCCAGCTGCTTCCTACTGTATAATGTTTCTGCGATTATTATTATAGGAGAATTACCGTCAGGTATCACAGGGTTCTCAAGTTTCTTTACAGAATTTTCGTCCAGGTACTTATTTATAAACGCAATATTTCTTAGATGATGACGAGCAGTTTTTATTCCATTATTTATTTGGGCATTTAGAGACAGGTTACAGTCAAGAAATAAACCTAGATCTCGAACTTTACTAGATATCGGCACTGAGTCATTATTCATGTTGCTTTGAATATCACACAAGCTTCTCATGCTGTTTCTCTTACCCACCCCATGAATTCAGTTTTGTTCTCATTTAATTTTAGTTGTTTAAATGTCATCCATTCTCTAACACTATCAAGGATTCGGTTTAGTTTCAGTAAGTAGTGTCATCTATATAATTTATGGAGAAGTAAAGTTGTGTGTCATCCACGAACAGTTTGAACTTCACACCATGCCTTTGTAGTATTTTCGATAGACTAATAGTATAGATCCAGAATAAGATTGGGCCAAGTACACTCCCCTGGGGTACCCTTCTGTTTAAGGGTTCATATAATGAATAAGAGTTTCCAATTTGTACACAGTAGCTTCTACCAACTAAGTAGTCTTTTAGGTATTCGAAGGCTTGATTTTCAAAGGCATTCAAAGGATTTTTAAGAAATATAAATAATGTATGGGAAGCAAAAGCATAACTATCTAAAAACAACTAAAAATTCTTTTAATAAATTCTTCATAGATTTTAAAAAAATTTAATACAGGAATTCTCGAAAAAAACAAGACTATAAGAATTTCCTCTCCTTAGCCTTCATTAAACAGTGCCGAATGCCATTCACTCCTAATTACATCAATGTAAAAAATTGAGAAAAGGAATATTGTGATAATTAAAAAAAAAAATTGTAAAATCATCTTCACTATAACATTTCAAGATTTTGTGAGCAATGAAAGTCATCCAGAAAAAACCTCATTGTCCTAGGAATTTCCCCTGAACCAAATAACATACTGTACCTTATATAATTTAATTTAAAAATGAAAGAGATAATTTCTTTTATTTCTACATTTTGTTGAACTAGACTCTTAATAATTCTAACTATACCCACTGAATAAAGTATTTCAAGGATTACAGCAAGGCTACCTTAACACTAACCAACACACTGTATTCCTCCTTAGACTACCATTAATATATTTTCATATAAACAACACAAAATTTTTGCAAGGTACAAGGGAAAATGTATTCCTAAATAATGCATAACAAACAAATCCTACAATAAAATTGGGAAATGTATATGATTAATTTTCAGAGGTGGGAAGCAATTTCATTAATAATTTGGCCTAGAGCAAATATTTACAGACTAGCAACAGTATGCAGTTCTACCAAAACTTACGTACTATGTGCATAAAATATTCACGCCTAACTAAATGTATTTAACATTACTTATAAAAGTCATTTCCAAGTGGCTAATAAAGGCTGGAAGCAGAGTTGAAATTTGGCCAAGCTGCACTCAAAAAAATAAGTGACTTTTAACAATATAATCCTTTTCAAAAGCAAAAAAATTAGCAGTTATGTGTGTCAGCATTAAAGTTATTGCAATAACAACTCTCTCCTTACCCTGTCAATGTATCCCCTACTTTGATTTACAAGAGGCTGGAAAACAAAAATTTTTCTTCATCATCAGTGTGGCAGATAGATTCACAAGTATGGGGCTCAATCAAACTAGACTGAATGAGGATCTGTCTCCAAGGCAATGCCAATGTATGTCTTACATAATAGGTACAGTATTACAAAATATATAATTTATCCAATTTATCCTCCAACAGGATTCCCTTAAAGATCTTTTGATACCAGTAAATTGAGGTAAAACACAATGAGAATGCAAATGATTTTCAAAATGTTTAAACCCATCTGACGTTTACTAATTAATTAAGGAAAAATACTACGTAATCACATAAGTGAAAAGGAGTTATTTACATGTACCGAGTCAAAGTATATTACGTTTAATGCTCACCGAAACTTTTAAAAGTTTTTGTGACAATATTTTGAAACTATAGGTATACTGTATATGGGATAACTAATATTTAAAACCCGATTGTACTCTTACAAAGAAAAAAGTGGACATTCAAAACATAGGAAGCAACAAGAGCTTAGCAATTCTGAGAGCATTTATACCTCACAGTACATTCCCTAAAGACATTTTTTTTTAAATATCTGACAAATTGAAATTCAGAACATAATCAACCCTACTGATGGGTTCTGGGAAAGGACAATTTATGTTTAAGGCTAGAGTCTTGTATTACTTTACTGGCTGTAAAATAAGCTCTTAACAGGATCTGTTGTGGATGTATAAGTTTGTAGTCAATATTAATTAAAAATATTTATTCAAACTAAATTGGGTTATCTTCATGTTATACTGTATACTGTATCAATTTATAAAGAAGTAATGCTATACAGGCAATTACCTTGGCAACAATTTATATATACATAAAAATAACCTTTAAAGAGGCTAATAACACACTACCATACTAAAAGCTTTTAAAAAAAATACTTGAAAGTACATAAATCATCTTGTCTACGACTTACATTTAACAAACAAAGAAATGCACGCAAAACTTCATCAAAAACAAACAAAAAATCATAAAAATCCTTAGAAGCATGTCTGCATCAAGCTAGTTTAATAGATGTACAATAAGTTTCATTTCTAAGTTCTTACAATGAAATAATCAACATGCAAATGAATGGAATGAGTAAAAATGTCACTTACAATTTTATGTTGTATTTGATTGTAGGGAATCATGGTGAATACTCTGTTCTCCTTCTGATATAGACAGTAGTGTTTTGTCCACGTAGTACCAAAAGCCTCTATAAATGGGAAAAAAAAAACATTGTTGTCTATAATCATAGGGAAAATTCAGTTATGTTTTGGTCAGTTCAAGTTTCATCCACTAAAGGAGCATTTTTTAAATATATACTTTAAAGAATATATAGCATTCCCATACTTCTGGGAAGCCTGTTCTGCTATTTTGCACTTCATAGGCTCTTTTAAGAGACTTGTTGACTCATGCACATATGAAATTAAACCTAATATGGTCACAGAAAGCAAGAAACATCAACATAATACAGTATATCAGTGTCATAAAATTCCCATAAAAGGGATTTTGACGTAGGAAAAATCTATTTTTGGGTGAGATAGCCATGTTGTCCTGATGGAATTTCCCTCCAGCAACTTTCTACTGTATAATATCATAAGAGAATTACCGTCAGGTATCACAGGGTTCTAACCCCCGGAACGACTATCCGAAGATATCATGTATAATCAGGGACGTATCCTAAGATAACCATAGATATCTGCACCCCGAATAGACCTTTCCCAGTCTAATCCTCTAAGGGGAAGGATAAGTGAGGAGCCGTTACATATCCTATCACCTTTCGGTGCTCCCATACGACCCTGCCGCTTTATTCCTTCTCCACAGCTTGTTTGCTTCTGTGTGATATTTTTGTGAATAATACAGTACTGTAATATAATTCACATAATTTCATATCTTATTATTTGTAACGAAAATATATGCCCTCCAAAATACAGTGATGTGCTTATCTGGGAATTTTTGTGTGGAGTGGAAAGTATCATTTAACATGAAAATATTCTAATGATGAATTATCATGTAAAAAAAAAATCACTACAATTTTCCCTCAGGAGCAAATTAATTTAAATGGATCACATTAGTTGGATGATTGATGAATAAATGCAGAATAAGCAATACATTTCAATGATACATATATAAATCTCTTTCATTTTGAGATCGATATAAAAATTTGACACAATTTCAAAATAAAAAGTACATTATTTCATCATTTTAATTATGATTGGCTGCATTATTTGTAACTAAATTGGAAAGAAAACTACTTAAGTAATTTGTATTAGTATAAAATAAATTAAATAAAATCTAACACTTACTTTTTTCCATGAGGAAAAGGTAGCCCTGCCTGGTATACATCTTGTCCATGTTGCCAGGATCCATTGATTTCTGGTGGAAAATGTAAAGTTCAATATACTCTATTCAGTACATGAAAATACTGATTTATATTCAAATCACAGTAAAAAAAAAAAACATTAAGTAACCATCAACCACTATTGGTTTAAATAGTTGATTTGTTTTCCTTATCTTCAAAAACTATAAGATTACAATATATAATGTCTACATGAAAAATCACTCCCTCAAATATATCATTAATTGAGCAGAAAATATCAAGCATTACCATATGAGTTTCTACTACAGCATGTATTTTTAGTTTTGACATGCATATTATTCATACAAAAGCTATAAGTTATCATTTTAGTAAGCAGTCACATGATTTATATTATATTAAATCTAATACTACATATTAATCAAAAATATATGCTAAACAGTGGTAGTAAACAAATCAACTTAAATATATTAATCTTTTAACCTTGATATAATGTGAACGTTTTAAAGCAAATATAATACCATATATCCTATTTAATGACAAGTAATTTTGATGATAATACTTCCCATTTCTTTCCTCCTTGCAAGGAACAAAAGAAGTGGAATGCATGATACATTAAAGAACCAACTAAAAGGTTTGACAAGATTGATACCCAAAGGTAAGTGTTGTCATAGGTAACAATAGATACAGGAAAAAACAAATATGAGACCTAGGCTATATAGTTTTCTAATTTTTGTGAATATTCTACACAATAATTGACAAATTTGGGAATTATCCAGATAAAAACCCATTATCATTATTACCGCTACTAAGTTTAATAAGATCACTGAGCCACATGCAATTTGTAAAAGGTCTCTCCTGAAGAATCTTCTCATTAAATGGAGGTAAAAAAGGGATTTTGACGAAGGAAAAATCTATTTCTGGGCGAGGAACCTGTGTCGCCCAGTGAAATACTCCTTATAGCAGCATTTCTAAGGCATAAATACTGCTAAATATACCAGAAAAAAAAGATGCATGGAATGCAAGGAATAAACCCAGCTCGCTCACTCTAATGAGTGTCGGTATAGTAACTGGGGCGTGTAAGAACCACGACCATAGGTCCCTCACCAGTTAGACCTCTCCTTCTTCAACATCCCCCGGAACTACGAGGTGCCGATCTACACCCGACTGCTGCCTTCTACTACGACTATCTAAGGGGCTGTTAGAAAAAAGTTATTCAGACAAGTTGAGAGAAACTGAAGTGAATGACAGAAATATGGCAGAGAAATGATTACCGAAGCGAAGAAGATGAAAAAAAAAAGGACAAGAAAGAAGAAATGTGAGTAAAAGAATCTCTCTCTTAAACACGTCTCTCAGTTTAAAAGTGAAAAACTTGTCTCTCGTTTAAGAATAGGAAATACGCATCACATATATATGAAAAAAAAACAATCCTATAAACAGTGTGTCACAAAAACTACAAAGTGGTCTCTCCCTTACAAAGCTCAACATCTATAAATATTCTACTCTCCTAACTCTCACCAGGTACAGTACTAGTATTTACTAACAATGAGAGCTATAATCCAGCCTAAGAGAAATAACCAAGAGAGATGTGCATAATCTTAGGACACTAAGATCACAAAGATATAACAAAATCAATAGCCTACAGTGGTAATATACAAATTCTAAACACACTAAAATTACCTTTTAAGAAGATCAACAACCCAGTTACTATTGACTGCCAAATAAGTAATCATAATACAAGTATGAATAATGATTTTCATAAGAATAAATGTTTTCTGAATGACATTTGAAACATTTGCATTACAAAACTGTTCTGGGAAATAAATGTTGAATGAAAAACTTGAAGTAGTTTACAAATAAACCTGTACAAAGCATGTACATATAAAGGCTTGAACAGTCTTGACAAGAACTTTACTTTCTGACTACAAAGAAAATAACTCGGCATAGCTAATACCTACATCACTCTAGGATTCCTAAAGAAAACAAAAGCACAACAAACCAAAATAGGAATATTATATCTTTCACTAAGTCCTATTGGAGTCATTAAAATGCTGCAAAATAAATTTAAAGAAAAAATTAAAGACTAATATTGCAACATGAATTGAGAGAAACATTGACAAAGTTATGTTCCCCACGCAATATTTTGAAAGAATATTATTTCAGAATGTATGGATTTCTGAAAAGAACCTAAAAAGAAGGATGATTGTCAAGTGACCTGTTTGAAAGTTATGGATAAACAACCTACTTTAAAACCAGTTGGATATTTAATTTAAGATATTTGAGAAAATAAGATTCATAAACCTAAGGTCAAGATACTGTACTTCAGACAGAAAGTGAGAGGATTGAAACAATTGCTCTGTACTTAAAATGACTAGGTTATAATTTTATATCATTTGGCTCAAGGCCAATTTTTAATGTCAAAGTCTTTTAGTTGGCCCTTATAAAGTATCTGACAATCAATCACTGTATTGCAACTCTTTATTTATAAAAAAAAATATAAAAAGAAAGAGAAAGACCATTAATACCACCTTCGTTTGTTTATAAAAACCCACAAAAAAACAAAGAATATGGCACAGATCACCAACAACTATAATACAGTACTCCAGTGAAGAAATAAATGAACATGAAAGATTTGCCACACAAAATTTAGTTCCTTTCAAAATAGACAAGAGAAGCCAGCAGAATTGAGCAAAAGGGGCTAACACAGTCAAAATCAATATGGACATCGAGTTACACAATGAAATTAAAAAAGCTTTTTAATTACTTTTTTCATAAGATAGTCTGTTAAAAAAGCACAAACTGATCATTAAAGCCATAGCAAGTTAATAAAATATGATTTATGTCGAGTTCAAATGCAAATATTTTTTCTTTTAGAGGTTCTGTATTTTAGTCTGGTTAAAGTTCAAGTAAACTTGGCATTAGTATTTGTAAACACATGATTTCATGAAAATTCGGGTTCGGGAAGATCAAAGAAACATGAAATACGCTATTTACACTTCATTGAATTAAACACCATTCATGCTCAGTTATGAAGATCTCAAGTCACAGATTAAGTGGTATTAAGCTAAAAAAATCTATAAGTAATAACAGTATTGTATGCACTATAAAACAAATCTGTAATATGCAAAAACTAATTAGATGTACCATAAGAATGCATTAATCTTACACAAGATTAGTGATAAAAACTATCTTTGATACAAAACCAGTGTATAACTGATTTCTTAATAAAAAAAAAAAACAATAATTTATTATTGACAAACTCATTCCTCATACATGTCAATATCAATTGTCTTCAAATGCCCCAGACACTGTATTCTTAAAACTAACAGAAAGAAGAGCAGTTGTAGTTCAAACCATGCACCTCCTCGATCCTCAGGTACCCATCAATCACCTGCCTCCCTTTTCATGTTGTAACACTAGACTGTATAACTGCAATACAGTAGCAGGACAAAGGGGAAGGAAAACACTGTATTTGAGTATTGGGGTTTGTAAGGCAAAAAAACTTTTATTAATTTTTTTTTCATCATTAGACAATCAATCATATATATCGTTATGTGAGATACTGCATGTCCCAGAATTTTAATTAAGAAGTGTGAAATCCAGGGGAAGTGATTAGAAACAAAGATATATTAGAAACATTAGGATTTGGAGATTGATTGATTGATTTGAAGTTCTCTGGCATCTTGACATCAAAGGTCATTGACGTAGGATCTGGAGACTCGGAGGTTGTATGATGAAGGGCAAGCTCCTCTAGCAACAGAAATCGATACGCTTTTACATGTATAAATTCCAGATGAACACGAAGAGGATGCATTCTTTGTGTGTAAAACTTAGTTTAATATAATCCTAGAATTCTAAATCTCTTAAATGCTATTTATGAATGGGTTTGAGAATAGGATATTGGGAAGATGATGATTCCTCTAATTCCTTCCCCAAAACTAACACTAGGCAAGCAGCTACTACTGCTTCCATGGAATAAGTGACTATCCACTTATAAGTCACTATCAAAAGGTAAAGCCTACAAAAAGTCACTTGGTGTCTACAGGTACCTATATTAACAAAAGCATTCATATCCAAAATATGTTTAAAAATGGCATTAGCTCTGTTCTAATGGATAATACAGTAAATCATACCCACATCACTTTGCTATCCGTAACATTGCTGCAAACTTTAAGAGCAGCCTAGTGAGTCAGTAAGTGATATTGGAGACCTGTTTCTTAGATCAAACTATATAAAGCCTAGAAACTTTTGCTCCTGAGATAATGACAAGCTGCTCTTAACTGGACTGAGTTCATCTTCACTATTACTGGTGAAGGTAGAAGAAGGAATGAAAAAGTGTGCTATGGAATGTTACCACCTGGCTGGAATTTGGGTCTTTTCACAAAGTCACCTATAATAAATTAATTGTTAAAACACAAACCCTTGAAATTAGAGACTACCAGAAAGAGTATTAACCAGATATGATGCTTAAAGTACAAATTTATATGGATGCTTAAAGAAAATTTTAAGAACTAAGGAACTGTCCTATTATGGAGGTTTGGATAATTTCTAAGAAATCTCCTCATCAAAATAGCATTGGCTTCTTGCAATCTGGTCTAGCAAAGGAATTCCCCCCACTCAATCAAAGAGCCTTGGAGAACACTGGAAACAGCAACCGTTTTGAGGGAAGAATCTGTTTCCTCCAGCTCTACCTGTTTACTAATACACTGCACTCTTGGAGTGAACCTGGGTACTATACTAGCTTTATTGGCCTCTGCAAAAACAAAGACAACTAGTAGGTTTGCTCCCAATCTTTGCCTCAATATAGAAGTGGACGACTTTATCTAGAGCAAGAGAGGGACACCATAACTCCCACCAAAAGGTGACTGGGATCCTGCTGCTATTCAAGTTCCAATAAAACCTTCCAAAAACTAGCTTAATTGTCTTGATGTTTGTCCAACTATTTCTATTGAAATCTCTTCCTCCACTACACCCTTCTTCTCCAAATCCTCCATGCCATCTAATCCTTGGCCTCGCTCTTGACTATCCCCACAAAAGAGGTTCCCCAAGCCCTCTTTAACTCCCTCCTCTTCACCAATCCTTACCACATGCACATATCATCTATCTTGACTATCTTATCATTTCTGTTATCTTTGCCATCCCATCCATTCTAATTTCTTCATTTATCAGCCTCGAAAGTAATGTTTGAGGACAATTATGTGAACCCAAGCTGCTACTGTTGCTAAGGCCTGAGTAAAGACGAGGGGTAGAGGCAGAGCAAAACACACAAATCATGAACGGGATGCCTTTTCTGGCTAATTGAAGCAAGGTTATTTCCTCAAAATTAGATGAATCTAGAGCTCTACGGATGTCAGGATGCAAAGGGGTTTCCTACAAGAACTTGTTCAATGGACTGAGTTTGATGATTTAAATTCTGGAACTACAACTCTTTCACCAATCTTGCAACATGGCACAATCTGGGTACTCTGCTCACTAGTTAACAGACCTGCAAACTCATACATGCAAAGTGATGCAAGGGAGTGATGGAAACCTAAACTTTCAGGTTGTGCATGAGCCATACTACTACTGATTTTATCCTATTAGATAAAATAACATAATGTCTGGGGCATTTGATGACTATACTATTGGCATATATGTGATGGGATTATAATTAAATAAATTCAAATTTTAAATTCTGTAAACGTAATCCTAAACTTTCCTTTAAAATCAAGGTAAGAACTGTATAAAACTTACATGACATGCTAATATAAAAACAAAATACAAGAGAAAATCAAATCTAAGCAATTGCTTAATACATCGTTAGAAACATTATTACTAAAAAAAATATTATGTCCAAAAAATAAGAAGCAGGACTATACTTGAGTTATCACTAATAGCAATGAAATCAATGTTGTCATCACAGTGGTCTTGACAGGTGTGTATTTTTCACCATGTGCCTGGTAAGGGAAGGGGGGTTGATAAGGAGGAAAGGGTGAGAGTGAGTTTAGGTTTCTCTCATAACCTCTTGACGATGTGGTCATTGAGGATCTAGGAATGAACGCATGCTCTTACCCTGAAACATAAGCTGTAAAAGGCAAGACAAATAGAGGGGCATATCAAGTATTAAAAAAAATTACCATCATTTTTTTTTTCAATATTCAGGACTATATTAATCATTTTGCAAGCTCTTTTACACTGTAGCATGTTGATATATCAAAATCATAATTGTGACTAAAAATCAATTAAGGCTAATTGCAAGCACTATTTAATTACTTATCAAACATTTTCAGTAAATCATGATGATCTGAGAGCATTTATATTAAAGCAATCAAATGCACCTTTATTTTTCAAAATAAAGACTATATGCAAAAAACATGTAAAAGGAACTGCAAATTTTAAAACAGTCTTTTCAGGTATGAATAAAAATATAGTTAGTTAATGGTGCAATATTCCCAAGTACAAAACAAGAAGTATCTTCTGAGCACCATGCATACTATGATAAATACAACAAGACTTTAAATTATTCTAAGTATATGCCAAGTAAAGCTCCCAAGTATGGCTTGATTTGACCCACTAAAAAACAATTAAAATGGACTAATTTTACATTTCTAAATGAGATTCCATTTGGTTATCAATGAGAAAAAAAATTCTTCATGCCATCCACTACATACAATATAAGCATTGATTATTGTATTGTACATAAATTACTATACTACTGTGTTCATTAATCTCATGTTGAAGTATGAAGAAGATTTCCGTACGCCTTCTATTTGGTGAACTTTACAATGGCTTCTTAAGGTACATATACATACGAGAATCTACATATGCTTCATGAAAGGCACATATGATATTAGGTGAATGCATTACGACATATAATGAGAAAATAAAAAAAAATTGCTTTTCATTTTAAACATTACCCAACATAAAGCTCTGAATTTTCCTACTCCACTACTACAGTACAACTAAAGTACAAGAATTCCATTGTTAAAGCATATGTGGACTTCTGACTAATGCAAATTTCATGATATAGCCAAGAAACAATAGTACCTTATGGATACTGAGATTACAGTACATACCAAGATTTGGAAAAGTAAACTCTATCCTTTAAGAAGCCATCAATTAAATACTTAAAATTAAAAGTACAGTACATGACATGAAGCTACAAGGCAACAAGCCCCACTCTCACCTTGATTCATGTTTCTCTATTGTAGAGTTTTCTCTTTATTTTCGCCTTTTGTTTACAGTATTTCATTAGTTATTTCTTAGCATTTTGTGACAATAGCATGAATACTATACAGTGTAAGTGCTCTTCCAAAATTGTTAAACTTATTTGTTATTGAATTACACTGTAAATCAACATTGTTATTAAGTTATGGACACTTTTATTATTCAATCTGTTATTCTATTACCCCTCCAAATTACATTATACTGATTTGTTGCAAAGTTAAACAGTTTGAAGACTGAACAATTTATAACGTGACTCTCCCAGACTATTCAGAAGGCTATATCTCTTCTGGGCAATTCCAGTACGTCAAGAGCTTTTGCTTCTGGACCACACTGAGTCTCAACCCAAGTTCTAACATTCTTTATGTGAGGTTTTCTTTCTGAAATCTCTATCCATCCCTTTAATAACAGCTCCATGTTGTCTTTTGAAATAGTGCAACGCAGTAATTGTAAGTGCCCCCCCCCCCCCGATATAAAGATATGAAGTTAGCATAGCAGATCGTCATTACTTCTATTACAAGGTGGCCATTCCTTGTGATCTTTGTTTCAAAGAACCAAACAGATGACTTATATTTGAAAAATTGGATATGTTTAAAATTGGATGTGTAAAATTGGATATTATTGAGGCTTCTAGTTTCTTGGAGACGAACAACCAATTCTAATTAAAGATAACAGAGAAAAATCTACATCGAGAAGTACAAATCAAGGTTTGCGTGAGTTAGTGTGAAGCAGCCGGAGGACACATTACCGTCTTACGCACCTCCAGCATCTTGTTTTTGAGCGTCACAGACTCTTGACGCGTGGCGAGGAAGTTCTCGCGCGTCTGTCAAACCAACGGCATCATCGTCATATAGCATCCATTATTAATGGATGGGAAACAGCAGGTTTTAAGGAAATGGGGAAAAATTAAAGTAGAATTGAGTATATAGTTCACACAATTTTAATCATGTTGAAATGGAGTAAAATTTTGCACTAAGTAGATTAAATATAAATATAAAGATATATGGTCTTTCAAAGAAAGAACAATCAGGAAAAATATATTGTCAGCAATAATATTCCAAATAATGTTAAACATTACAACTTCATTAATATATCTAAAACTTAAGATTAATGGGGAAAATATACTTTATGTACAGAACAATGTTGCTTACCCTTTGAACTCTAACTTGTAGATCCCGCATGTACGGGCTACAGTCGTTGAAAACTTCGTGGCCTTGATGATAGAAAGTCAACCAACCGTACATATAACTTAACAACTAAGAATAAAGAAAAAAAAACATGTTAGTTTTGTTTATTGAAACCCCACAATTGTATAAATAAAAAAAAATTAAAAAACTACAGTTGCATACATGAATTACTGTTACACCTCGCTCTGAGAAAGTGCACCATGTCACACCATCAATGAGTTTAGTCCCGTCCACTACGTCTGCCATCCCTCCCTACACTATCTGTTCGATTACTCGCCGCGAAGTAAGGGTGTGACAGAGTGCACTTCTTTGGGGAGAGGTGTGCCAGGAACTCCTGTGTCCTACTGTACATACATCTGAAATATATCCTCCAACAGGGTTAATTACATTTCAAACACAAATCAGTTACTAGCTTCTTTTATAAAGAAAACTGGCTACTAAATCCAATATGAGTTTTTTCATGGCTTCCAAAAATAGCTTAAAACTTTCGCCCTATGTTTCTCTCAGGTAAAAATAAATCTATAGCACGGAAAAGATATAAAATATATGATAAACGAACTAAGACTCATTGCGCCAATCATTACAAAATAGTTCATCATCTCCTACGCCCACTGACGCTAAAGGCCTCTCTTTTCCTCCACTTATCAATATGCTTAAATATGTCGGGTTGTCTGATATTTAGAAAATAGAATATTGGAATATCGAGTTGCAAATCGTTTAAATACGGTAAGACCTGAGCAAAGGTATTTCTAAGGATGTATTTAACTGTATTGAAAATTTTAATTCTTGAAAATATTATTGGAAAATATTAAGCAATATATGAAAATTATGATTTAAACTCAAGAAATATAGTAACTCATATCTATCATAGAAAATATATACTGTTTATTCCTTTATTGGAATAATAGAAAGAATGGATACATTACTTTTTATTATTTTACATAAACACAATAATAAACTTTTAATATTAAGTGAATGAACATAAGATTATCTATTATTATTTGCGTATATTTGCAATTACAGCATATATACAATCAACATAGTTTTCAAACTTTAATTATGAGTGTCCTTAACCGTTCTAAAAAATGTGAATCTCGAAAATAATAAAATATCTTCTTTGTTTATATGGCAGGACAGGATTAGAAATTAAACTATAAGAGAGATTACTCAAGTGGCATATGTGGATGAGATCATGCTGAGGGACAGATGGAGATGGTTTGGGCATGCTCTTTACACTCCCCAATAGAGATTAGTTTACCAAACTTTCAAATGGGCTCTACAAGGCACTAAAAGAGTTGGAAGACACAGGCCCACATGACTGTGGACTATGAAGCGTGAAGTAGATGATGATGAATGGAGAAATATTGATTTAAAAGCTCAAGATAGAGACGACTGGCGAAATCTAACGGAGGCCCTTTGCGTTAATAGGCGTAGGGGATGAGGATGAGGAGGATGATGATATTATTATTATTATTATTATTATTATTATTATTATTATTATTATTACTAGCCAAGCTACAGCCCTAGTTGGAAAAGAAAGATGCTATAAGCCCAAGGGCTCCAATAGGGAAAATAGCCCAGTGAGGAAAGGAAATGGCCTTCCACAACATGAAGCAATAACCTGGTCATATGATATCTTAATCTTTAGAAGAATCCTTCCAACAGTTAATAATTTCGTTTTAAGAGAACATAGGAGTTTTGACTGTAAATTCACCGAACACTATTACCACATTTTCATTATTCAATTCCCGAGGAAATCTTTAATAAAGAATTAACTTTTGACTTGTAACTCATGTGAACGGCTTTCTTTAAAAGAAACAGTTTATGATACAAGTCTACATTTTTGAAGAACGGTCATATAGAGGACTCCTTTCGTTCAAGAAAAATTTTACAACGAATATATAAGAGAAAAGAAAATTCAGGAAATGATATAACGGTCAATGGAAATAGAAGTTTGGCCTATGAGAGAAAAGTCGAATCCATTATTTTCTACAAATTAAAAAAATGAAACTTTTTCTAGAAAGATTAAAAGTGGACTTAGCCCAAGCGTAAATAATTTATGATGGAACAACAAATTCCCTCCCTTTAATACTTTAACAGATAAATGTGTTAAATTTATACAAACACAAAAGGTACCTAACATAATTTTTTTCTTTCTAAAAAAAATGATATTTAGAAAGATTAAAAGTGGGCTTCGTCCAAATGTAAATAATAAGTTTGAACAACAAATTCTCTCCCATTAATACTCTAACAAATAAATGTGTTAACTCTAAATAAGAAATAAAGGACACTTAACATTACTTTTTTTTTTAAATAAAAGTGATTTTTAAGAAAGATTAAAAATGGACTTCGTCCAAATGTAAATTATAAGTTTGAACAACAAATTCTCTCCCATTAATACTCTAAATGTGTTAAATCTAAATAAGAAATAAAGGACACTTAACATTACTTTTTTTTTTAAATAAAAGTAATTTTTAAGAAAGTTTGAACAGCAAATTCTTCCATTAATAATCAACAGATAAATGTGTTAAATGTAAACAAGCCCCAAAAGACACCAAACATTTTTTTATACCAAAAAAATTATATTTAGAAAGATTAAAAGTGGGTTTCGTCCAAACGTAAATAATTAAAGTTTGAACAAAAAATTCTCTCCCCTTAATACCCCACAGATAAACGAGTTAAATGTAGACAAACACAAGGTATCACTCAACTGTTTCGACGAACTCAAACTTCTTCCTCTCCTGAACTTCCTGCAGCAGAAATACATAGTCGAGTGAGGCGTGGACAAAGTACCGCTGTTCCATTTCTACCGACGCATCAGCCTGGAAAGAAGGAAACTGCTTTTGAGTACAGTACTTTTAAAAGGGTGGTCGGATAAAAAGTGCGGTACTTTCCTGTATTGCCCCACCACTCATTTCCTATATAACCCCAATACTATTTGTTTTATTATCATTATTATTATTAAATGCTAAG
>NC_090766.1:61328437-61330937 GCF_036898095.1 Palaemon carinicauda | reverse complement strand
CTTCCATAGAATAGAATGCCTCATGTGGTGGAATGCAGAAGAAATAGAAAATAAAGCAGATTAGCAAGAGCAAATTTATAAATAAATGCTTAACCACAAAGCAGTACTGTCCTTTTAGAATTAACGCAATGGTGTATAAATACTAATAACAATAACCATATCTCCTTTGAAACACTAAGCACCACACCCTAGCAAGCCAACAAAATGCATTTCCCCTATTTTTAGAAATCCCGTTCCTTTGTTCCAATTTCCCCGTTGTCCTAAATCTAAAACAAGGAAACCTTTATTAACTGTCAGTGGACCCTCGTGGTCTCATAATCAGCTGCAAAGATTCCATTTGTACCTATCACCCTACCCTATTCTTTGCCATAAAAATTCTCTCTCTCTCTCTCTCTCTCTCTCTCTCTCTCTCTCTCTCTCTCTCTCTCTCTCTCTCTCTCTCTCTCATTTTCTGCCTACAAAAAAACCCACGTCCCTTACATACATTCATATACAAGCGCCATCACACACGTACAGTCGTAGCACCCCTTTTTCTAAGTGCAATACAATTCTTTTTAAATGCAAAGAGAGAGAGAGAGAGAGAGAGAGAGAAGAGAGAGAGAGAGAGAGAGAGAGAGAGAGAGAGAGAGAGAGAGAGAGGCATTTGTTTTTCTATCAAGATTCCATTAAAATGTGTGTGAGAGAGAGAGAGAGAGAGAGAGAGAGAGAGAGAGAGAGAGAGAGAGAGAGAGAGAGAGAGAGAGAGAGAGAGAGAGAGAGAGAAAGAAGAGGACAAGGCCCTAGCCATGACAACAATGCGACCACGAAAGGGACAATCGCCAGCAATCTGAAGGAGGTAGGAGAAGAGGAGGAGAGAATGGAAGTGAGGAGCGCTACTCCAAGAGAGGAGATACTTCAGCGCCACTACATACCAATAATTCTTGCTACATCATCATCCACAGTCATGAACCCAAAGGAACAAACTACGAAAAATAAAAATCGCTAAATGTACGATTCATGCAGTGTATACCTGTATATATATATATATATATATATATATATATATATATATATATATATATATATATATATATATATATATATAATATATATATATATATATATATATATATATATAAATATATATATATATATATATATATATATATATGATAATGAAGATATACACTAGTGTACGAGACCGCCAAAAACGGCTGCTAAATATTTAGATTTATAGATATGCTTTCAAACGCATCCCCTCTCACAAGGGTAAGTATACCCCTTCTCCCCCTACCCGAAGGATGGGGAGAGCTAAGCGTGACCAGGAATATATATATATATATATATATATATATATATATATATATATATATATATATATATATATATGCATATATATAGGTATATATACATATATATATATATATATATATATAGATATATATATATATGTAAATAAATGAATAAATAAATATATATATATATATATATATATATATATATATATATATATATATATATATATATATATATATATATATATATATATATATATACACACACACACACGATGGATGGAAATTCAATGACGCACAAATAATGAGGTCCATCGTGAAAATACACATAATTCAAATATCCATCTCAATATGCACTGGAAATAGAAACTTTGGAATAAAAATGCTTATTCTACGATTCCCGATTTCCCACTAATTTAACACATCTATTGTGTTCTTTGAACAAACAACACATGTGGAATAAATTATCGGTTTATTAAAATGAATAGATTTTGCCTTTTTTTTTTCATTTATCATACATTTCTTTCACCCTTTAACACATCTATATCAAGCGAGGAAGTTTATCCAAAATCAGTGGAGAGAGAGAGAGAGAGAGAGAGAGAGAGAGAGAGAGAGAGAGAGAGAGAGAGAGAGAGAGAGAGAGAGAGAGAATCACCAGGCATTAGAAAAGGACCGAGTCAGCTGGTTCAAGAACCTAGGTGTAAATCTGGCGAAGTCAGCAAAGAGAAGGAGCAGTCAAAATCTCTGGAAATAAAATGATCATCGAAAGACAATTAAAGACCTGAGAAGTTCAATCTTTGGAATAGGAAATATACTAATTAATAGAATAGTTAATAAAGGGGAAATATTTATATTTGAAAACTAAATGTATAAAAAAGAAGACAACGGGTGAAATATTTATACTTGAAAACTAAATGTATAAAAAAGAAGGCAACGGTGAAATATTTATACTTGAAAACTAAATGTATAAAAAAGAAGGCAACGGGTGAAATATTTATATTTGAAAACTAAATGTATAAAAAAGAAGACAACGGGTGAAATATTTATATTTGAAAACTAAATGTATAAAAAAGAAGACGATGGGTGAAATTTTTATACTTGAAACTAAATGTATAAAAAGAAGACAACGGGTGAAATATTTATACTTGAAAACAAAATGTATAAAAAAGAAGGCAACGGAACTAATCAAGAGTGATAAAATATGATGAATAGATGAACAAGTGTGA
>NC_090766.1:61318437-61323437 GCF_036898095.1 Palaemon carinicauda | reverse complement strand
CTGTGTATGACTGGTACTGTGGGCTGAGAGATGAGTCCTACATATGTATTTCCTGTGATGATCACAGGTGTGACAAAATCGCAGTTAGGGTCGGAAGTTTTGGCCATGACGTTCATGTGTCCGACTACTTATTTTGACATTTCGTATTGTAACTAATAAAAGAATTAACATACGAATCGAAAATTACATTTAAAGAGTTGAATAGATTTTCTATAAAGTTACATGAGCGATGACGCGAAAGTGCGTCATTTAAGAATTAAAAAGTTAAAGAAGGTTGGATAATAAGATTGAAAAGAAAAGAGGCGGCGAGGGAGATAAAGTAGAAGGATAAAAAGTGAGTACACTTAAGGTCAAAGGGACACCGCAAAAACAAAGTAATGCTTGCAGTGCACCACATCAGATGAAGTGAAGGTACTAACCTCTTGAGCTATAAAGACTATTTACTGAAAGGAAACGAACTATCACCTGATGCTTTCAAGACTTCGACAAGAAATATTATATTTCACAGACGTAGAAAGGTTGATAAATTGTGGTAATATCTTATATACAATCAGTAGGAATATTGCGATTGCATATGATTCAAATAATAATTTTATCTTTAAGATTTCTCACACTATGATAAATAGACCAAGTAGAATTTACTTCAACTTACAATAGTCATTACCTTCTAACGTTCTTTACTGGGTATCATAACTAAATTAAAGGGTTGTGGTAGCTTATTGGAAACGTATCTGCCTAGCAATCTCTT
This sequence comes from Palaemon carinicauda, assembly GCF_036898095.1. Taxonomy (NCBI): domain Eukaryota; kingdom Metazoa; phylum Arthropoda; class Malacostraca; order Decapoda; family Palaemonidae; genus Palaemon; species Palaemon carinicauda. Next base: position 61,322,689 of record NC_090766.1, on the reverse strand, counting down.
GGGACTGGGTTCGAGACCCTCTCAAGCTAGATATTTTCTTGTGTTGTCTGTAACCTCACCATCTTTATGAGCTAAAGATTGCGGTTTGGGGAAGCCTATAGGTCAACCTGCTGAGTCATCAGCAGCCATTGCCCAGCACTCCCTGATCTTAGCTTAGGTGGAGAAAGGCTTGGGCGCTGGTCAAATGTATACATGGTCAGTCTCTAGGGCATTTTCAGTCCGTTGCCTCTGGTATTCAAGAGTTATCTATAAACGTTTAAAGAGTTAAATTTCACCCTACATTGTGATGGGTTCGCGTAATGTAGATTAGTTGAATTTTCTTGATAAACTGACTTATATGTGATATGATTACCGATACTTTACTTAATAAAGGGTTTCTATGATTCAATTTTCGAATTTAAAGATGATTTAGATTAAACTTGACAATTCCAATTAATAGAATTTTTTTAATGTTATTCTCCTTCTTAGAGGATTTCTTAAAATTGAAGACCATCCTCCCATCTTTTGTTTTATAGGTAAAGATATATGACGTAAATGAACCTAAGCGACTTTGAACTTGAAAATTATAAAAAAAAAGCAATCACACAATCCTCCAAAAACACAAGAAAAACGTATTTGGTGAGCTGAGATACGCATTACTTTACTTACTTTAAGGGCTGCTGTTCTGGTCCTATACAGCAGGGGAACCCTGCCTCTCTACAGGACCTTGGCACAGTACGAGTTCAAAGTAACTAGACGCAAAACATTAACATGAAGTGTCACTGAATAACAGATATAAAAAAATCTGAATTATCATTGACTTTCAAGATGATTATTTAACTTTATGGAGAGCATTCATTATTCTTCACGAAACTAAAGGCATCTACTTAATTCATTAAGAATCCCATCAGTCTCATACAGTAAAATAACTAGTCAATATATATATTTATGCATATACTCTGAATACAAGATGATACCTTTCGCAATGCTTTTCGTAATCATTAGCTACATTAAGAGTAGGATTATAATCAACACGAGTATAAGAGTATAGATCCTGTTAGCAATACAGTACTTTCTTCATTGTGTGGACTTGCGAAATCAAATTCCTAACGGCATGGTGGTTCGATTTACTGAGGGCAACCCTCAATCCTGAGCACAAAAAAAAAAAATGAATGACAGATAAAACACGTCGGAAATAATGCCTTGATCGAATAATGCATGTTTTAAGGGCACATGTGTATAAGGACAGTAGAGTCATACGTATTGCGTGAGTGTGTGTCTTTATCAATGATTCTTCACCACAGTGCGGCGAGGATTACCTTGAGACAAGGTCTATAAGTATTCTATGGACCTCGGTCAAAGCGATCCCAATTATGATGGCATTTATTTTAACAGAGCAAAGAACAATAACGTCTTAAGGCCCGGTCGCACCGCCCGAACGTTGCTGGAGCTTTCCTTGAACGGTAGGGAGGTGGACCAAACCCTCGTTAATTTAATTTAACGTTTTTACTTCGGTCTTTTTTAGGGCTGCTGAACGTAGCAAATCCTCGCATATTTCCCTGAGTTTTCTTACTCCTCTATATGGAAGTTGCTAATTTATGCAATAAGGGTATACAGTAGATATACAGGATGTCTAAAAGTTTCAGTCGCTTTTTTTTCTTAATAAACTGTTAAAAAAAAAAAAAACCGTAATTTTAATTAAGATGCAGCGACCGTAATTTTTACCCTACTTTGTTATTATCTTTTACCAAGTTGGTGACTGTGATATCACTTCCGCTACGCTTTTCGACATCCTGTATACCAATACCTTTATTGCATAAATTAGCAACTTCCATAATAGAGGTGTAAGAAAACTCAGGAAATATCCGAGGATTTGCTACGTACAGCAGCCTAATAAAGACCTAAAGTAAAAACGTTAAATTAAATTTCGAGGGTTTGGTCCACCTCCCTACCGTTCAAGGAACGCTCCAGCAACGTTCGGGGGGTGTGACCGGGGCCTTATTACCTCCGCCAGGAGGTTATGTTTTCGGTTCGGTTTGTTTGTTTGTTTGTTTGTTTGTTTCTCTGTTTGTCTGTCTGTCTGTGGACAACGTAGAGGCCACATTTCTACACGGAATCACTTCAAACTTGGCCAAGTAGTTCCCCCAATGTGTATGGAAGAACTGATTAAATTTTGGGTCAAGGTCACCCCAAGGTCAAGGTCACAGGGGTCACTGGCTGTCACTATGACATAAGTGGCCATATCAAGAGACAGAAATAAAGCACTGACTTTTGCATAAGCCAACAGGGAAGTCCTAGTCCAGGCGCAACCCATGGGTGATGTTCAAATTTATAAAGGTCAAAGGTCAAGGTCATATTGGTGCATTATATCAATGTCATATTAAGTATCAGTGGCAAATGAACAAAGATCACTTGAAGGTCAAAAGTCAAGCAGGTCACTTGAAGGTCAAGGTCACGTGAAGGTCAAGGTCACGTGAAGGTCAAGGTCACCTGAAGGTCAAGGTCACGTGAAGGTTCAAGTACATTTGAAGATCAAGGTCACTTGAAGCCAAGGTCATGTGAAGGTCAAGGTCACGTGAAGGTCAAGGTCACTTGAAGGTCACGTGAAGGTCAAGGTCATGTGAAGGTCGAAGTCACATCAATTCATGATTCTAGGACATATGGCGCTCTAGGTCACCTTGGCGGAGGTATGTCCTCTACGAGGGACCATGTCCGCGTTCAGGACTTGCTCACTTGTTAATGTTGTTCTTTTCTCCGTCTGCTCTACTTCTTCCCTTCAACCCACGACGGTCGGCTAATAATTAGGTAAATAATTAGCTGCTTGGGTAAATGGAACCATGCTGGATTTTAGGGAAAGAGCCCACCAGTCCCTTGTCATCCGGTTTAAAAGGTTTAAAGGTCGCTCATGAATGGCAGAAACAAGGGACAGTGGACATTGCCCTAGCAATCAGGACAATGCCCTAGAGACTAACCATAGATTATGTGCTCAGCGCCCAAGCCTCCTCTCCACCCAAGCTAGGACCAGGAGGGCCAGGCAGTGACTGCTGATAACTTGGCAGATAGACCACTAGGCTCCCCCAAAATCCGCCAACCTTAGCTCACAAGGATGGTAAGGTTGCAGACACTAATGGCACTAGCGAGTCTGAGCGGGACTCGAATCCCCGACTGGCAAACACCAGGCAGAGACGTTACCAATCAGGCCACAGCAACCCCTAGAGAGAGAGAGAGAGAGAGAGAGAGAGAGAGAGAGAGAGAGAGGAGAGAGGAGCGCACATGGCACTCTTTTTAGTATTATAATTCTTTTTATCAGAACTGTGAATTCCATGAGGTATATATGTGGATAATCTTAGATCCCTTCTCCAGGGAAATTTAAAGACAATGCCTCTCTTTTTTAAATATTGTTTCCAAAGACACTTCCTGGAACTAAAATACGAGAGGATGACAAATATTCAAGAGAGAATGAGAGTAGATTAATTTTAGCTTTGTTGAAATCAAAGTGTCGTTTTCTCTCATTCACTTTTAGTGCAAATTTTAAAAGGATAGCTGAGAGAGAGAGAGAGAGAGAGAGAGAGAGAGAGAGAGAGAGAGAGAGAGAGAGAGAGAGAGAGAGAGAGAGAGAGAGAAACCTACAAATCTCTTATCATTGAAAAGGTCAATGTGAACGCTTCCTTTAGAATTGTGACGTATGCCATTACGAGACGTGACCCCAAGCGAGGTCAACGACGATACTAGAGTGACGCAATCGAAATAACACAAAAGGGACATAGCGATCCCCGTGACAAAAGCCTTCCTCCTAAAGACGTCCTTCCAACATTACGGATAATCTGAAAGCTGACGTGCAACAACCCGTATCCTTAAGATTAAAAGCACTTGAACATAAAATAAAGGATATTTTAAGAGAGAACTAGAGCTCCTTTTCGCCAGCCCACTTCTTCATGAATCGAACAACAATCACTAGCGTGGAAGATTGTATCCCGACATCCAATTACCTCCACGGAGCGACTAAAAGCGCATCCTCAGATCGCCTGCTTAACCCTAGGGACAATGTCCCGACTCTGAATTCCACTTCCTCCCAGACATAATGGAAAAAGAAAGCCTCTATCTAAACCTCCTTTAGGTTTCAAAGCACGCCTCGGGTGTGGGGAACATAATAAGCGTCTGGGAGATAGATCTGAAAACAGAACGGGGAGACTAAACAAAAGAGTAATTCTAAACTAAAAAAAAAAAAAGAAACAGGTAAAAGTGGCAACTAAAGCAGCACCACATCAGTGGT
>NC_090766.1:61306098-61317937 GCF_036898095.1 Palaemon carinicauda | reverse complement strand
AGCACCACATCAGTGGTATCAGATGCGAGTACTGGAAATATCTTAAAACTACCCATTTCATTGAAGTTTAAACATTTGAAACATGAATCTTTCCCTTTTTAATGATCATCTCTCTCTCTTTGTCTCAAGCATCTGACGGAAATCATGCCTAGAGAAGAAGACCTTCTATACAAAGTATGGAGGTCAGGAGGGAAGGGGGGGAGGGGTGTGGCCACGCATCGTCGAGTATTCGGTGTCCCGCGAGGATAACAACCACTCTTTATGTTTTGCTGTTACCCGCCCTCTGCCGACCTGCCCACGCATCCCTTCGTCGTATCCTTCGCCCCTTACAGCAGCAGCAGCAGCAGCAGCAGCCCCTCCCCTATCCAAACTCTCCTACTTCTCCCCCTCCTCCTCCTACTGCTGATATTCCTCCATCTCACTCTACCTAACCCCTATCTCCCATAACGTTGTATGTCGGGTCCCCCCAACAACCTAGTAGTGCAAGGTACCTATAGCTACTATTACTACTACAGTACATCATCAATAAATCTCATTAAGTCTTCCCTTTGAGGTTTCTTCTTTGTTCATCTGCAAAGTCTCTTTGTCATTGCTATCAATCAACCGAATGTTTTTTTATATTCATTGATATAATTTAATTTTTTTTTACTAATTATTTTCTTTATTATTTCCAAAATGTTTTGAATAAACCCCCCCAAAAATGGCAAAGACAAAAGAGAGCTGTAATTCAGTAAGGCACATATCTGACCCCTACAACAAGAAGAGCATTCTTTTGTTGAGAGAGAGAGATAGAGAGAGAGAGAGAGAGAGAGTACTTAGGCTGAATGATTAATCAAACCCAAAGACAGTGACGGCGAAGGAGGCGCATGCACGCACATGGTATGGAGTCATCCTCGAACTTCACCTTTAATCTCCTGCGAACACACTAACCCCCTGGGCCTACTCCTCCAGCGCTGCTGCTGCTGCCACCTCTCTCTCTCTCTCTCTCTCTCTCTCTCTCTCTCTCTCTCTCTCAGTTCATGGTAACAAGATTGCACAGAAGAACAATTGGTCGAAGGACAGACAAAGAACTTCGCTTGCAGTGAAGGAAGGGAAGACGGATTAATCGCTTTGTTGATCAAATAAAATCCTGAACATATTTGGCAACCAAAACGTTTCCCATGGGATGATTCAGAAAACGTTTTGAAAGAGAGAGAGAGAGAGAGAGAGAGAGAGAGAGAGAGAGTCTTCATGGGGGCAGCAGGGTGTTCTGTGCAATTGGAAAGATCCAACTAAAAGTACAACTTACAATTACCTCTATATTAAGTGTATCAAGAGAAAAAAACCAAAAGTATAGTTTCATTATATGATCAACATACAACTTCTTTTTCTGTAACAATACATAATTATTGAAAACTAATAGCAGAGATCTTTTAATAATCGAAAGTATCACAAAAAAGAAACAATATATTTAATAAAGTACATAATCCTATCAGGAAGAGAACAACCCCCCCCCCCCCCTCCTTCCATTTCGGGTAAGTCAGGCAGAAAACACAAAGACTGAAACTGAATTAAGACTTCATAACTAGGCTTTGTTAATGGGTAAAACAAGACAAAAAAAAAGCTGTAAGTTTTTAAGAATATTGATTAGGGAAATGTAGGAATTAACATTATTGGGGAATACCTTCACAACAGATTTGCAGGTGGCATAATTCTATTAGTGAGTTATGGGAAAACTTGCAAAAGATGATAGAAGATTTGAATAGAGAAACGAGAAATGTAGAACTGAAAATCCATATAAGTAAACCTAAGATAATGTTCATAGTAAATGCAGACGACAAGTAAGGATTATGGACGAACCCTTAGAGATTGATAATGAATATACGTACTTAAACGGACAGTGTTTCCCCAGACCGGAAACCACAATTAAAAGAAGGATAAGCATGGGAGGGAGAGCTTCCAAAGCTTTTAGTAAACTAAATAAGATTATGAAAGTATAATGCCACTATCTCTAAAATGAAAAAGTATTTAATCCTACCAGTATTAACTTATGGATCGGAAACTTGGACCCTTCCTACAGCCTTAGAACATAAGCTGGTTACAATTCTTAGAGCAATGGAAAGAATAATGGTGGGAATAACACCAAGAGACAAAAAGAGCAACATGCATACGAGTGAAAACTAAAGTAGAGGATTTTCTAACATGTAAGAAAGAGATGCACATGGACAGGGCATATTATGAGAATGGGTTCCTAAAGATTGCAAACGAAGCAGCGGGAGTAAGAGATGGATTGACGAGATAAGAAAATTTGCGGGTATAGAGTGGCACAGAAAGACCATATACAGACGCATGTTGAAAGTAAAAGTCTAAAGCCTCTGTACTATCTATCTATCTGTCTATCTATCTATCTATCTATCTATCTATCTATCTATCTATATATATATATATATATATATATATATATAAAATTTACACCTTGACCAGGTACATTATAAGAGCAACTGTATTGAAAACTACTATTGTAATCGTTACTAAGGCAAAACGGGTTCATAATAAAGCTACAACGCCCCACGCCCTGATAAAGTCGTCCAGACCTTGTTTTTGCCAACGGTGACGACGCCCACGGAGGCGCTAACCCGGAATTCTTCTTCAGACATGCCAATGGCAAGGGCACGAAGATGTGTGTTTTGCTCTAAGCATCACCATCCTCTTAAGGGAAGGATGATGAGGTAATAGGAGAATTGCACTTACTGATGTTACATTGCATTTTATCATTTTCTTTAAAGTACTGTTTCTTTCGAATAGATTAATGACAAAGGATATTAAAATATGCAGTTAGACATTATATTTAATTGTTGCAAAAAAATTGTTCTGCATCATTCTACAGGGTGTCCACAAATTCTGGGTACACAGGAAATTTCACTATTTCATCTAAGTTATTTTTCCTGTCCAGATCGAATGATGGCTCTGTCTTAAGTGCGAATCGAATTAGCACTTTCAAGTGGACGAAAAGAAAGGATGGTCTTATCGCAAAATTGCTGAAGAATTTAACCTTCGACACCTTTATAGGTAAACTATTTATCTTACTGCCGTCACGAAATTAATCAAGAAATTTCAAAGAAACGGGCATTGTATTGGACAAACCATACTGAAAAATAGTATTTTTTTTAACATCATATTAAAATAAGAGTTGTTTTAAAAGTTTGTGTTAATCTCCCATGTACCCAGACTTTGTAGACACCCTGTATAATTAACAGGAAAATGTATACGGCAGCTCACAGCTGGGTTTGCTTGGGGCCTTAAATGATAATTATGGAATTATCATTGTAAAACTAAGACGTGCACAACCTATTATCCCAAATGTGTATGTTATCAACATTGAAATACAATAAAGAAAGCCATATAAAAGTCACTAAGTTCATACCACATTACTAAATTATGGCGTTGTACACTGTTAAAAATTTGCATTAAAAAAAAAACGGCAAATATTTGGCAACATTTATTCCAGGACTTCTACCGTTAAAAACGGATATATTGACGTAAATGAGTGACATTACGGTCACCAACCCGTAAAAGATAATAACAAAGTAAAGTAAAATTACGGGCGCCTGTATTTTACTGAAATGCGGCTGAAAACAGTATATTTTTATGGAAAATTTCCGATTAAAATTTCGGTTTTTTTTCTAACAGTGTAGCTGAACAGCGATGGAAGCAGAAAGTGCAAACTAACTGCGCAAGATAATTCTAGGACGATGGAAAACAGCGCTTTCTTAAACTCATTCTGTGTTACGCGCCAGGTATATTAAAAAGGGCAAGGAACTCTGATGAAACGAAACCATTTGAATATACGTTGGGGAGAGTAATAGTTGGGGATATATTATACATAACAACAAATGCATCCGTTTCTAGTACACTGCAGGACAAAAGCCTCAGACATGTCAATTCTCGTTGGATTTTTTTGGCCATTTTTATCACCACGTTGGCCAGTGCGGATCGATGGTAGTAGGAGATTTCCACCTGATTGCTCACAGTAAACCAACCTAGTATGGGTGGCCCTGACTAGTACATCTTCTGCTGATCATGGTGATAAGCAAACTCTTTCACCCCGTTAAAGGTATCCTCACCATAAATTAAAAGCTTGAATCAATCATAAGTTAAAAAACAAAATAAACATATAATAAACTAATCATAAATTTTCCCCTGAAACAAATAGGCCCATGCGGTAAGAACTTTACAGACAAAAAAGGTAAATATAAAACGTAAGCAAAGTAAGTGAAATAAAAAAATAAAAAGTGAATTACACAGACCGACACATAAGGACATATAAAATAACGGCTCAGAAACGTGAGGGAAATAACAAGAGGCTGTAAGGGAAGACTTGCTACACATTTATCCGGGCCGAAGAGGGTTAGGAACACGGTTGGATTCCAGGTCACGATTCCGGAAACTAAGAATTCCATAGATTCCAGAGGCAACAGTTCCTTTCTCGGCAGCAGTCACATCTTCAGGTTACCCGTAAGGGAGGGGGGGGGGGGGGGCAAGGAAACGTCACAGTAGGCTTAAAGTAACAAACTTTACAATGTTATTCACATATGTAGGAGAAAAATTAACACTATCGTTGGGGATATGAGCGTGAAAATAACGTATCCACGTACACAATATTGCTATGGTCTATCACTACCTTGGGTACTCTTGCTTGAGGGTACACTCGGGCACACTATTTTATATTATTTCTCTTCCTCTTGTTTTCATTAATTTCTTTATAGTTTATATAGGAAATATTTATTACTGTTATTGAAATATTTTATTTTGACTTGTTTCCTTTCCTCACTGTGCTAATTTTCCCTGTTGGAGTCCCTGGGCTTATAGCATCCTGCTTTTCCAACTAGGATTGTAGCTTAGCATATAATAATAATAATAATAATAATAATAATAATAATAATAATAATAATAATAATAATAATAATATCTGAGGCTCAATAATACAAAGTATTCTAGAAGTTTTATTACTGTTGTGATCAAGTTGTGGAAGGAACTTCCTAATCGAGTAGTTGAATCGGTTGAACTTCAAAAATTCAAACTTGCAGCAAATGTATTTATGTTGAACAGGCTGACATAAGACTCTCTGTATAGCTTATATATGAAAGATGTGTTCTAAGGCTGTTACTGTTCTTAAAGTATTTAATTTTAATAGTTCATTACTGATATTTTCCCTGTTGGAGCCCTTGGGCTCATAGCATCCTGCTTCTCCAACTAGGGTTATAGCTTGGGGAATAATAATAATAATAATAATAATAATAATAATAATAATAATAATAATAATAAATAATAATAAATAATAATAATAATAACAATAATGATAATAATAATAAATATGACAATAATAATAATAATAATAATAATAATGACAATAATATTAACAACAACAACAACAACAATAATAATAATAATAATCTCATTTCGATGTTTCCAAGTCAAAATTATCTAAAAATATAACATGAAATATTTACACTTATCTCTACATGTACCAGCAGTTCTACAGACCATCATGTACAACCTCAAAAGTGATATTTACGGGTGTCAGCAAGTTTTTATTTTTCTATACTTTTTACCAAAGCTGTAATCTCATCAAATGATTTGAGACTAATAAATGACTAGACGTTTTAAGTAAACAATAAAAATATTTAGTATATCAGCGACTGAACGTTTTTATATATCATAATCGATATAAATATATTACTGCATAAACAATACTAAACATATTTAGATAAATAGTAAAAAAACTCAATAGTAAATACACTTTTATTATTATTATTATTATTATTATTATTATTATTATTATTATTATTATTATTATTATTATTATTATTATTAAATGTTAAGCTACAACACTAGTTGGCAAAGCGGGATGCTATAAGCCCAGGGGGTCCAACAGGGAAAATAGCCCAGTGAGGAAAGGAAATGAAGAAAAATAAAATATTTTGAGTATAGTAACAATATTAAAATAAATATTTCCTATAAAAACAATAAAAACTTTAACAAAACAAGAGGAAGAGAAACTAGATAGAAGTGTGCCCGAGTGTACCTTCAAGCAAGAGAACTCTAACCCAAGACAGTGGAAGGCCATGGTACAGAGGTTATGGCACTACCCAAGAATAGAGAACAATGGTTTGATTTTGGAGTGGCCTTCTCCTAGAAGAGCTGCTTACCATAGCTGAAGAGTATTCTACCCTTACCAAGAGGAAAGTAGCCACTGAACAATTACAGTGCAGTAGTTGACCCCTTGGATGAAGAAGAATTGTCTATGTAAATATACCATAATGTATATGTTATAAATTGTAAGATTATAAATGTGTATTTCATAATAAAAGATAAAAAAAAAAAACTCCCATACGTAAAAACCAAATCTCGAATATCCTTGCTCACAATCCCGAAATTCCCTGCAATGTCCCTTCTTCACCTTTTCGCCTAGTTGTATAAGGCTAAGAGACTTGAGTATGCAAAGCTTATGAAGACTCGCCCATATTTCAAAACAGCCGGGGCATTCCAAGGTCAAATGACGATGACTGGGCAAGGCTTTGGGGCATCTCTCTTACCTATCCCTTTTTTCATAAGGCTGTCATTTGCAATGCTAATTCCTTCCCAAGAAGGTTTTGGAGTATTATTAACCCAGAAAAATAAAACATCCTGATTAATCTTTAAAAAAATTCACCTTTCACTTCATGATAATATATATATATATATATATATATACTGTATATATATAAAAAGATATATATATATATATATATAGAGAGAGAGAGAGAGAGAGAGAGAGAGAGAGAGAGACAATATATATATATATATATATATACACACATATATATATATATACACACACTAATGTGCAAAGAATAGTCTTCGAAAAAAATCTGACCTTTGAGCTTTGAGTTCAGATCCCACCAGTAATGTGGACCTCAACGACCAAATACGTTTTTCGACCTTGCCCATAAAAACGAGGTTTCAATACGTTATCAGATATAGTAAAAAGTTTACCAACTCTCTCTCTCTCTCTCTCTCTCTCTCTCTCTCTCTCTCTCTCTCTCTCGTTCATTTTTTGTAACACGCCCACTTGGGAATTCTTTATTTATCTAGCTCGTTTATGGTGAAAAAACATAACTGAACTCTTTTCCATTGCTGACTCTAACTCGTGACAATGAAGAAACTCGACTACAACTATTTCATATCATGCTATTTTCCATGTTGGAGCCCTTACGATTAAAGCATTCTGCTTTTCAAACTAGGGTTGTAGCTTAGCTACTACTACTATTACTACTACTACTACTAATAATAATAATAATAATAATAATAACAATAATAATAATAATAAAAATAATAAAAATAATAATAATAACTATAATAATAATAGTGATGATAATAATAATAATAATAATAATAATAATAATAATAATAATAATAATAATAGCAATAAAATTAATAATAATAATAATAATAATAACAATAATAATCATAATAATAATATTAATAATAATAATAATGTCTCGCCTAAACAAAAAAAAATATTAAACAATCTTCATCTTCGGAAACAGAAACAAAATAGGTTTTTGATACAATAAGCTTCGATACATTATAAAGGACGAAAGAATAAGTATAAAGGACGAAAGAATTAGTATAAAGGACGAAAGAATTAGTATAAAGGACAAAAGAATAAGCAAAATTGTGGACGAGAAAAGACGAGAGAAAAAGGGTGAGGCATAAATTTGGATCCCCTTCGCCGAAAGGTCACGCCCTCACTATGGGTCTCGCTCTCTTTACCTTCCTGAAGAGTTGCCACTCCTCCTCCCTCCTTCACGCTTTTTCAAGTACAGGTTATTACAGAGTTTCCACAGGTAAACCTATACAGATATAGGAATGTAAAAATTTACACACACACACACATACATACATACATACATATATATATATATATATATATATCATAGAAGATTATTCACATATTTATATCAAATAAATATTTCTTATCAAATACAAACTCATTGGTTATTCAGTTTGCATTTTAATCGCTTAGATTTCTTCATATACTGCATACACAAACACACACACACACACACACACACATATATATATATATATATATGTATATATATATATATATATACATATATATACACAGTATACATGTATAGATATATATATATATATATATATATCATCAGACGTTACTAGTTCACTGCATAACAAAGGCCTTCCACTCGCGTCTGCTTATGGTCTTTATATGCCAGTTTATACCAGCAAACTTTCTTAGTTCGTCAATTCATCGTCTCCTCTTCCTTCCCTTGCTTCTGTTGCAATCTCTAGGGTCTCATTCCGTTATTCTTAATGTCCATCTATTATCCCTCATTCTTATTATATATCCTGCAACCATTGTCATGCGTCAACCCATAAAAGGCTAAAATAAAAATTAGTTCTTTTGTGTTATTGAGGTAGTCAAACTCCTTGTGAGTTTAATTAATTTAATAAGACAATAGTAATAATTAATTAAATCCATTTTCTCTTACTTATTTTATGCATATGTCAGCTGGCGCGGTTCTTCCCCATATGTACGTGGTCTTATATGGTAAAAGACTCTGGGTTGTGGTGGCCGATGTGGTAACGTCCCTGACTGGTGATCGCCAGGCTGGGGTTCAGAGTCTATCTCAGACTCGTTAGTTCCTTTGGTCAGTGCAACCTCACCATCCTTGTGAACTAAGGACGAGAGGTTTGGAAGAATATATAGGTATATCTGCTGATTCATCAATAGCCATTGCCTGGCCCTCCTTGGTCCAAGCTTGGGTGGAGAGGGGGCTTGGGAGCTGATCAGATATGGTCAGTCTCTAGGGCATTGTCCTCAGCAGCCATTGCCTGGCCCTTCTTGGTCCAAGCTTGGGTGGAGAGGGGGCTTGGGCGCTGATCATATATGGTCAGTCTCTAGAGCATTGTCCTGCTTGATAGGGAAATGTCACTGTACCTTGCCACTGACATTCATGAGCGGCCTTTGAACCTTTGATCCCTTTTTTCAAAGGCTGAAACTGAGCTCCTGCCATTTCCAATGATACGCAAAGCTATCAAATGTACGTAGATTTATTTACAACGGGATTATCCGTAGCCAATTCTTTTAGTCCTGTGAATATTGATTCCCCAGTTAGAGTCGTTAAAGGATTATAAAGATATATACTGGGGCTTTCACATTCAAGCTACAAAAAAAAAAAAATGGATTCCTGCCAATCAACACAATTTAACTGTGTCAACATAGAAGTAAAAATAGAAACGATTAAAGTGGTTTCTCAACTACTATAGTAAATCTTCCCTATATAATAAAGAGCAAGTGTCTGAATATATATATATATATATATACGTGTGTGTATATATATATACGTGTATATATATATATATATATACGTGTGTATATATATATATATATATATATATCCTGTTACGTTCAGGGGGAGGAGAGTAGTCATTCCTCGGTGAGACGGGGTACCCGAGAGATAAACTCAGAAACCACACACTCCCACAAATTGCCGAACCAGCAAGATGTAGTTAGGAAAGGGTGAGGGGTGGGAAGGGCCGAATCTGTGTATGTGGATACGTATCTAAATACTTAGACGTTATTATTAACGGTTCGTGTACACTAGTCTATAAATAATGTTTTTCAAAATAACCTCAAGTTCTTATGGATAATAAATTGGGGTTGTGGCGGCCGATGTGGTAACGTCCCTGACTGGTGATCGCCAGATTGGGATTCGAGTCCCGCTCGAACTCGTTAGTTTCTTAGGTCGCTTCAACTTCACCATCCTGGTGAGCTAAAGATGGGTGTTTGGGGGAGATTATAGGTCTATCTGCTGAGTCACCGGCAGCTACTGCCTGGCCTTCCTTGGTCCTAGCTTGGGTGGAAAGTTGGCTTGGGCGCTAATCATGTGCGTAGATGGTCAGTCTCTAGAGCATTGTCCTGCTTGATAGGTCAATGTCACTTTCCCTTGCTTTTGCCATTGCTTGATAGGTCAATGTCACTGTCCCATGCTTCTGCCATTGCTTGATAGGTCAATGTCACTGTCCCTTGCTTCTGCCATTCATGAGCGAACTTTAAACTTTAAATACGTAAACAATACTACTCTTTAACCATCGGAATGGTGACTGTACTGCGATTTAATTAGTCCTAAGTACTTAAATAATGATATTCTACAAACCTTAATAAATCATAATTTTTTTACGATCTTTGCACTGCAAGAATCACCTTTTTCCTCAAGTCTTCACATATATGCCACATACACTAAAATTTATCATGTATATAAGGATGAATCAATTACTGAAAAATAACTATATTACGTGAAGTAATTGATTATCCCTTAGCCTTCTGCAATGGTGATCTTTCATAGATTTCATACTGCTTGGGTTTGATATGCAGAAATACATTACATAAACGATACCCAGTTTACATATATGTTTTATAAGAAATTTCAAAATAATAATTCTAGTAATTAAAGATAAACATAATTATTTCAATATGAAATTATTAATGTTATTATTGTTCTGAAATTTTTTATTTTTTATTGTTTATTACTGCTCATGTAGTTTGTTTATTCCGGTATTTCCTATCCTCAATGGGCTCTTTTTCCATGTTGAAGCCCTTGTGGTTATAATATCCTGCTTTTCCTACTAGGGTTGTAGTTTAGCTAATAATAATAATAATAATAATAATAATAATAATGGTTTCTCCTCAAGAAGCTGATGCTTTTTTATCTAACGTTGTTTAAAAAGGACGCGTTGTGTGCATTTGTTAATTGTCAGTAACACGTGTAACATTAATATATCTAAATATTAAGCTACGAATAGTTCTTAATAATGAGGTCACTCAACCTTGGATAAAAATACTTTATAATTCTCATTATTGCAAATGATTCTCCAGGGCCACGAGTCAACCTTATGCCTTAAACTCGAAACATAACTACACAGTATAAATCTAAACTACAGAACTATTTTAATAGTAAAGTAATTTAAAAGTCTAATGTCTGGTATTTAAGGCGTAAATTCAAATCATTGCCCGAGAGATGATTTTATAAAAAATAAATTTTGTATTCTTACCAAAGTTAAGGGAATTAGCAATCAAGAACTATTTGTGGCTGTTAGAGTTGGAAGACCCAGGCCTACATGGCTGAGGACTATGAAGCGTGAAGTAGTAGATGATGAACAGAGAAGGATTGATTTAAAAGCTCAAGATAGTAACGAATGGCTAAATCTAATAAGAGGTTCTTTCCGTCAATAGGCGTAGAAAGAGATATCTTGGTGTTTCCAAGTCAGGGTTAGAATCTGAATCAAAATGATCTTCAAGCCAATATGTCCACAGATTATGTATATAAAAAAATATTTACCCTAAAGATAATCTCTAATTTGTGACGTTATTTAATTATAAAGACACACACACACCATTACACTTTCTCTCCTTTTGAAAAGACTCGAGGGGAAGGTAGAGTAAAACCTCTACTACTTAAACACACTCAACTCGAGCCATTTCCCCTCTGCGAATAACAAGGCTTCCTCTCCCTCACCCTCTCTCGCCTCTACATCATAATCCTTCACCCTCGCACTCATGAAAACACCTGATCCCTCCCTCCGCCCTTTCTCCATCACTCTCAAAACCTTCACAAAAACCCTCCCCCCCTCCCCTCCCCTCATTTTGGCACAGGAACCAAACACAACCTTTATCCCCCTCCACCATCATTACCCCTCTCCTAGCAACGAATCCCCTCCCCTTCCCCAATGATTAAATCTGAGGACTAAGTCTCTCTCTGTGTGTCTCTTTTGTACTTCACTACAATGCACA
>NC_090766.1:61298598-61301098 GCF_036898095.1 Palaemon carinicauda | reverse complement strand
AATTTTCTATATTCGAAAGGGAAGGAAATCAATACGAACAAAACAAAAGGAAAACATTTTATCGGTCTGACCAACCTAATTTATAAACGATATACGTCAAACACATTAAGGAAATCAAGTCAGACTTGAATGTTGTTAACACGAGAACTACCATTTATTATTATTATTATTATTATTATCATTATTATTATTATTATTATTATTACTACTACTACTACTGTTACTACTACTACTACTACTACTAACAGGATGCTATAAGCCAAGGGACTCCAACATGCAAAACTTGAATAGCCCAGTGAGGAAAGGAAATCGGGAAGCAGATATAATAGTGTGCCTGAGTGTGCCCTCAAGCAAGAGAACTCTAACCCTCGATAGTCGAAGGCAAAGGTACAGAGGTTATGGCACTATCCAAGACTAAAGAACAACGGTTCGATTTTGAAGTGTCCTAGAAGAGCTGCTTACCATAGCTAGACTGTTCCACCCTTACCAAAAGGAAAGTAGCTACTGAACAAGTACAGTGCAGTAGTTAACCCCATGAGCAAAGAAGATTATTCGGTTATCTTAGTGTTGGTAGGTGTATAAAGTAAGACGAAAATATACAATGCATAGGCCACACTAATCGGTGTATGTGTAGGCAAGTGACAAATTAACCGTAACCAGAAAGGGATCTGATGTAGTACTATCTAGCTCGTCAAAGGACCCATTGACTCTAGCGGTAGTATCTCAATACTTCGAACAATATTAAAACATAATATCCAGTTACTGAACACTAATAAAGGCAGAACACTGATAAAATACTAAGGAAGAAAAAAACCAATGTAAAGGGGAACAAGTAAAGTTAAAATAAGTTCATTAATAAAAAGTAGTTTTCAAAAGGCAAAAAAAACAAAAAAATAAAAAATCTTAACATCGGCAGTTTCTGGATGTAAAATGAAAAAAAATCTAAGAAAGCCATTATTCATAAAAGTTTGCCCAAGTAGGAGGCGTAGCAACCCCAACCCCCTTCGAAACTTCAAACTTGTGATTTATGGGTCTAGACTTTTTTTTTCCCCAAGATGAACAATATGCTTGGTCATTTTATTCTTAGCCCGGGGTTAAGGTTAATGCGGCTCCGAAAAGGAACTAGTCCACCATTTGTATACCCTTATGACCACCCTACACCCGACCCCACCCCCCCAATCACCCCACCCACACAAATAACCCTCCACCAAACAGCCATTCGCCACTTCATCCCCAAAGCGCTTCCAGACAAACCGTCAGTTCCATTACCAACACAACCCTCGAGTACAGTCTCTCTCTCTCTCTCTCTCTCTCTCTCTCTCTCTCTCTCTCTCTGTTGGCCGACCACCCACGCCACCTATTTCCATCTAATCTACATGCTCATTTCCGAACAAACTCTCTCATTCCACCTGATTTACGTTGCTTGTAGCACACCTGTGTGTGTGCATACCCTTTCTATATACATCTATACATCCATACAACACTTACTTACAGTAGTTCTAATAAATTCTTTTTAACAAAAAGAGGTTACAAAAGTGTTACAAGTATAAAAAAAAGAATATTCCTCAGTGCTTTAAATTTTTCAACTTAATACTCTTAGTTTGAGAAGAGAATACGATTTTAAAGCCATATCAAAACACATTGAATGTTCTTTATGGGTTATTGCCCAAGAATAATCAGAGTTCCCGGTTTTAAAGATTAAATTCTAATAAAAGAGAAAGAATATAATAAAAGACTCCATGCATACCATGTTACTTTGGGCATTAGAGAACAACTCTACGGGATAGTACAGCCAGATTTTACTTTCTCAACGAAATCTCTTTAAAGCAAAAGCAAGATAGATACAGGTCTGAGAGAGAGAGAGAGAGAGAGAGAGAGAGAGAGAGTAGTGTTCAAGCAAATGGAAAATGAACAAAAGATTCAATTAAATTTTGGAATATCAAACTATCTCACTCGCCAAACGTGTTTTAAGTCACCCATTGACCTAGTTCGCATACTCATTAATATATGTTTAATTATGAACATCGATCTCTTAAATAAAAAGAAATTGTTCTTCTAACTGTCATAGTTTCAATTAATGATTTTCCTTATTAATGATGTAATTAAAAATAATGTTCAATCTACTATTGTAACAAGTTAATATATATATATATATATATATATCACTTGTATGGAAATATATACCTTCTATACATATAAACACACAAACACACACATATATGGGCTATATATATATATATATATATACATATATATATATATATATATATATAAAATGGGCACGTTGTCCGTGTATTTCAACATGCAGCATATTTAACAAAACAAAACAAATTAAAAAATATAAAAATTGACAATGATATAGAACTCAAACCCTACAAAAGTACATCTCAAAGTGTATTCTATCCAACGTTTCGTAAAAAGATAGCAATCGAATACTATGCAATGAATCTTTGTATAGGGTGAAAAAAAAACATTTGGGAAGGGGGCCACTGACAAATCA
>NC_090766.1:61291098-61296098 GCF_036898095.1 Palaemon carinicauda | reverse complement strand
AAAAGATAAAAAAAAATATTCCAGAGGGATTTCCTTACCAGAGGCCTTCCTTCCTCAAACTGGGAAGATGAATCTCGTTAAAAGTGGATACTGGAGAACGATATATTCATCTACTTCAGAGGACTATTTAATAATATGAGGATACTACTACTATCACTATTACAAGCTTAAATATCACTGCTACTACTAATATTACAAGCTACAAAATCTTGAGAAGAAGTAAGTAGGAACTTACAGAAACAAAAAACAAAAATCATTGGAAACATCTAAAAATAGAAACATTTAATAATACACGGAATGAAAGGAAATCTATAAACTGAATTTGGAAAAATGATTCAAAGAAAAAAATATACGAGGAAAGCACAAAAAAATAAAAATAAAAACATTTAATTCATGGTATGAAGGAAAATCTAAAAACTAGATTTGTAAAACCCCACAAAACAAAAACAAATCAATGCGAGGTTGTTCATAAGAACTAGAATGCAAACAGACACGCGAAGGTTACCAATAATACGTGCGAAACAGCAACAACATAATAATGAAGGCGAACGACCCCCGGTAAGAAACGATAAGCTGAAGTGATAACAATATGACAGAATATGCAAGCATCGTGACTCCGCATTGAAACACAGGTCAGTCAGACGCACGAAAGGATTAGCAGCAAATTGCACGGAAATCCACGTTTATAAATTCTACCAACAGAAGTAACATTTTCGTTATCGTGCGCCCCTGTCCCTTGCCTCTGCCATTCATGAGTGACCTTTTAACCTTAAATTGCCATTATAGATGATTGATTGAATGATTGATATGAAGTTTTCAGGATGCCGGAAAAGCTCAAATCCATCAATCATTTATAATGGCGATTTACAGGTTTAAAAGTCGCTCATGAATGGCAGAAGAGGCAAGGGACAGGGACTGATGATAACGAAACATAACTATCTAATCTGAAAAAAAAAACTGGTGTTCACTAACGAGGGTTAAAAACTCCGTAAGAAAATAAAAATGACGATACAAATGTGTAGTTTATAACATCCTTAATAAGGACAAGAGAGAGAGAGAGAGAGAGAGAGAGAGAGAGAGAGAAATACAAATTCAAAACAAAATAGAATGAAAAATCCCATCATAACGCTTTAAAAATGTTTGAAAGGACACCACATAATCGGTAACGACACGACCCAGCCAGATTTTAAGATGGTCACGGGGTACAAGCCAGCATGCATCCGCTCCCCTCACATAAATTGTAAGCGAGAAGGGGATGAAGCTTAGATCAAATCGGTTCTCCACGAACCCCTCTCCCTACCAGGGTTCCATGTTCTCCCTTCACCCTGCCCGGCCCCCTTCCCTGCAAGCTACAATTCCCCACAATCCAATTCTTCACACCCCCGTTTCGATTCAGTTAATTCCGCTGGCACAAACGAAAAAAAAAAAAACAACGGATGGCATTTCGTCTTCATTCTGTAAGGGAGAAGATTCGTCCTGGACAATTCACGAGAGAGAGAGAGAGAGAGAGAGAGAGAGAGAGAGAGCTAAATTTTCCATAAACTAGTGTACGCGATCCGTCAAAAATGACGGCTAAAAATTCAGACTGATATGCACACACACACACACCACTCACTCACCAGGGTAAGACTACTTCCTCCACCTATCCAAAAACGGGGGAGAGACCGAGTACTTGTACGTCTGGCAACGCCGCTCAGCGTGATGAGAAATAAATTATATATATATATATATATATATATATATAGATATATATATTATACTGTATATATATATGATATAAATATATATCTATATATATATATATATATATGGATGTATATACTGTATATTACTTAAGTGTATGTGATACATAAAAGCACTTGGTACCCGGCTTTTTACTTTAATGTTTCTTGTGAATTTTACACGCACAAAAATATATATATAATATATAATATATAATATATAATATATAATATATATATATATATATATATATATACATACATATATAGCCAGGCACTTGTTCTTTATTATATACGGAAGATGACGAATTACGATTACATGTATATCTTTAAGAATATCATGAAAAAAATATAGACTTCATAAAAATATAATACTTGAAATAAATAGATAATGAAAAACAAAAATTAACCACGACTGCATTCCTGTTGATGAATTGCATTACAATCATCACCAGCGACATGACTTTGGCCAACCTAAGTACAGATAACCGACTTTCCCATTAACATCACCAATCAGTCTCTCTCTCTCTCTCTCTCTCTCTCTCTCTCTCTCTCAACTGAGAGGCAAGAACATACACTGTCCCGTGACCTTGATTATTTTGTCCACCTCTCTTTCTTACTTTATCCATAATTGAAATACAAGCACAAAGCAGTCCCTTGACTCTTCTCTCTCTCTCTCTCTCTCTCTCTCTCTCTCTCTCTCTCTCTACTCCCCATGACGCGCTAACAACGAAGACGAGTACTGCATTTAAGTATGTAACCCATGGCAGAAAATTTTATGAATATGATACTGGCATTAAAACAGGGCGGCGCAAAATAACGTTGGCCATTAGGTAATGGGGGCTCTAAGTGTGGCATTAGTCGCTTTTCTCCTTAATAGCCTCTGGATAATGGGAGGAACGTTAATATCACTAAGAGGCGAAAATGTCATAAGGCGAGGCTGGGCTAAATGTCACTCGGTTGCGTTTATTTCGGGTCTCCATTTCAAGGTCACAAGATAACAGAGGCCGTACTATAAGGAGATGACGTTTCCTGATCAGATAATAAAAGATTAGCAGTCGAATCGTTATAGGGGCTAAATATAAACTAATCATTCAATGAGCACACTATTCATGAAATATACATGCATGTACAGCCATTTCCATTTAACTGCAGAACAAAGGCTAAGACGGGCCACTGCAGATTGGTGATTGTGGGAGATTTTAATCTGATCGCTCACAGAAAACCAACCTGGTATGGAAATATATATATATATATATATATATGTGTGTGTGTGTGTGTGTGTGTGTTCTGTACACATATACTGCATATACACACCATTGAAATTATAATGTGAACCATACTTTGGTCTATAAAACACTACAGATATTCAAGAACAAAATTACACAAATCATGTCTCCGGTCTGAAAACAGACGTAACATGAGAAAGCGCAAATAAGTACCAATCAGCCAATTGGAATTCGAAGAGGACAGGGGCACTCTCTTATCGGGGTTTCTATTGGTAGGGATCCTTTTGGAAACAACGAAATGGGAGAACATCTCAGGTGTAATTCGATGACATAAAAGCACACCCCACCCCCACCCCCCAAAACTAGTTCGTGACCGAGTGCATATCGGAGTTCTTGGCTATCATTTAGCACCGTATGGGAAGGGGGGGGGGTTACAGTGGTTTGAACAAACAAGGATGTAATAGGAAATAACCTGAAGGGAAATAATACATAATAGTTCCTAAAGCAATGCTTGATGGATATAAGACATAGAATATAAAGACTGCCAATTTTGAAATACGTTTGTAAAGGTTACGGTCTCAGATATATTAAAATGACATTGCCTTATTTAAACGCAGCAACAATAATAGTAATACAGGAGAGAGAGAGAGAGAGAGAGAGAGAGAGAGAGAAAGGTTTGAAACGCACTACATCCCAAGAACAAGGCTCGTTAATTTCTCATGGTGTTTATTTATTAAGTTAACTATGACAACTTTCAGGAGAGAGAGAGAGAGAGAGAGAGAGAGAGAGAGAGAGAGATACTCAAAATACACAACATCCCAAGAGCAACATTCGTTAATTTGCTATGATATTTATTCATTAATTTTTTTATGACAATGCCCATCAAAAAAAACGAGAGAGAGAAAGAGAGAGAGAGAGAGAGAGAGAGAGAGAGAGAGAGAGAGAGAGTCCTAAAAACGCTCAATAGCAGGGTGCAACATTCAGTTCGAAGAGACGTGGCTATTTGTCTTGCTTGAATGCGGGGAAAAGGTGTCAGTCAATACAGAGTACCAGTAGGCGATATACGTCAAGTGTGAACCGCCGACCCAACAGTACAGTAATTTCAAAACCCGACAACGCCATGTAAAGAAAGCTATCTCCAAAGGCTCTTTCCTTCTACATTCCCTTCAGTATTTGTCCATTTGTTATTAGTGTTCCATGTTTCTTTAATGTAATTATGGTTTAATAATAGGAATCTTGTAATAGTTAGAATATATATATATATATATATATATCATCTCCTACGCCTATTGACGCAAATAACTTTGGTTAGATTTCATATATATATATATATATATATACTGTACGTGTACGCAACCCGTCAAAAACTGTCTAAATATCCAGTCAGATATGCATACATATGCACACACTTTCACCAGGTTATGACTACTCCCATTATATATATATATATATATATATACACACACACACACACACACAGACACACACATATATATATATATATATAGAGAGAGAGAGAGAGAGAGAGAGAGAGAGAGAGAGAGCCAGACACTCTTTATTATATGGGGGAGATAGGAAAAAAATAATTCCTTAGTCTCTTGTGAACCCATGAAGCTAGAATTATTTGAAGTCTGAAAAGTCTTCAATTCTTTATATAGCTGGAAAAAAGCCTTTTCATATACAGGCCTGGTCCCTCCTCCTTTGAAAAGACTAATAGAAAATCTTCTTGTCTTTCTAGAGTTCAAAAAATTCATTTATTAAAAATTTTCTTTGTACATCAGAAAAAGAGATTTCCACAAGAATCTCTCTCCATCGCTTTCAATCTTCCAGAAATTTAATTAAAATCTTTTAAACGTTTTGCCTGTTTTATAACATTGACAGAGTATCAGTCAGTAATGTATAGGTCACCTTCATTCTCATACCGTCAATGACCTTAGATGTCAGGATGCCTGAAAACTTTAAATCATTCATTCATTCTCATACGAATTTTAAGCCGATAAATCAGATCTACATAATAAACTACAATAATATTCAATGTTTATTTAACCTA
>NC_090766.1:61282001-61287001 GCF_036898095.1 Palaemon carinicauda | reverse complement strand
GTCGGATACAATAGTGGATACTGAATATTATGCTGCAAAACTTAAAGGAGTTTACTTCTTTTGGTTGGTTACATTAGATTTAAAAAATTAAAAGAGGTGAAAAGATATCCTTCCTTCTAAGGATATCATTCTCTTCATCTTCTCAGCTAGAAAACCGATCCTGTGACGTCACGGCAACAATGATCGAAGAATTTCCTGCGCGTAACCTGAGCTCAGTGGGACAAATTGCAAGCTAGCAACGCGGTGACAGGTGGCCATGAGTCGAGAGACTAACCGTGAAGAACCATATGTCCCCCACACAATCAAATTGCGAGGCCATGTGGTTTCCTTTGTGGCTGTGAAAGGATTTCGACGCAATCCTATTTGTCCTTCCTCATTACGGCGTCCCTGTTATACTCGTTGCTGGGTTCGCGATGATGTGTTTCGTCCGCTCTTCGTGCCATTGTGGATATTGGTATGGCCTTCGCCAAAATCGAAAAGGATATGTATTTACCCTTATCTCTTTGATTGTGAGCAGCTTTACAGAAAAACTACTTGACCGGTTTTTACCAAACTTGGTCATCTTGTTGGGTATGACCCAAAGTTGAATATGTAACATTTTGGATAAAGTACATCACAGTACAAGTACGCAACAATACTTTGAAAATAATAGCAATGTTAAGTAAATGGCAAATATTTTGTTAGTTTATTTTTTCTGAATAACATTACGGAAAACTACAAAATCATTTTTAACGAAACTTGGTGGAAATGCGAGGTATGGCCAAAGGACATATCCATTAGATTTTGAGGAAAATACATCGAAGTACAAGTACGCATTGGATTTTAGTACAAAATAAAACTGCTGGCCATAGAGAATGTATGCTCTCTACTGAGTGCCCCTCTAGTTACCTCCGCCAACGAAGTTGGAAGGAGGTTATGTTTTACCACATGTTTGTGGGTGCGTGTGTATTTGTTTGTGAACAGTTTCCTGGCCACAATTTAAATCATAGAGTAATGAAACTTGCAAAGATTAACTGTTATGAAAAGAGCTAGAAACGATTAAATTTTGGAAGGTCAAGGTAAAAGGTCAAGGTCACGGTCGAGCCAAATGTCCGATTCACGTCAAGTAATCAACCATAAGTTTGGAGATATATATATATATATATATATATATATATATATATATATATATATATATATATATATATATATATTATATATATATAAATATTATATATATATATGTATATATATATATATATATATATATATATATATATATATATATATATATATATATATATATATATATGTATATGTATATATATGCGTAAGTAAAGATAAACCATTCCTTACATATCGTTAAAATTCTCTCTCTCTCTCTCTCTCTCTCTCTCTCTCTCTCTCTCTCTCTCTCTCTCTCTCCACTAAACCCCTAGCGAGGAATACCCCTCCAAATGGAAGGTAATAACACGACGTATATATTTTTCCCAGCAGTCAAATATTCCCGTTCCCGCGAAAGGAAAAATCCCCGGTGGTTTGTCAGCAACGAAGCATCTCGGGAGATGTAATCACATCTGGCACGGAAATAAAAGAGGAACTATGTCAACTAATCGCGAGATGCCATCTAACGAAAGTTCTTTCTTGAAACTGGGTCAGAGAGTTCTGATAGGGTCGGCAAAATCCGTCGATAGAATGTTGCCAGCGACTATTTAATGTGCTGCCAGCTCATCTAAGAAACATATCAGGAGTGAGCGTAGATGTGTTTAAGAATAAGCTCGATAAATACCTAAGATGCATCCCAGACCATCCAAGAGTGGAAGATGCAAAATACACCGGAAGATGCATTAGCAACTCTCTGGTGGATATACGAGGTGCCTCACACTGAGGGACCTGGGGGAACCCAAACAAAAAAATAAGGAAATAAGGACCATGGTCTTCCATTGTCTTGAGTTAGAGTTCTCTTGCTTGAGGGTACACTCGAGCACACTATTCTATCTAATTTCTCTTCCTCTTGTTTTGTTAAAGTTTTTATAGTTTATATAGGAAATATTTATTTTAATGTTGTTACTATTATTAGAATATTCTATTTTTCCTTGTTTCCTTTCCTCGCTGGGCTATTTTCCCTGTTGGGGCCCCTGGGCTTATAGCATCCTGCTTTTCCAACAAGGATTGTAGCTTAGCATTTAATAATAATAATAATAATAATAATAATAATAATAATAATAATAATAATAATAATAATAATAATTGGATAACATACGTTCAGATTTCTCTGATTTCAGTTATGAATATAAATTTCGACATGTCTAATTTTATAAAAATATAGAAAAATACTAGGTAATCTGTTCTTATAACATAATCAAAAACAATATACAATATTTCGACGTCGCTAAAATTGCTAAAAATACAAAATACTAGGTTGTAGCTTAGCTAATAATAATAATAAAAACAACAATAATAATAATAATAATAATAATAATAATAATAATAAAAATATCTCATCTGTTCTTATAATATAATTAGACAATAGACAATCTTTTAATTTAAAAAAGATAAGACATTTGTAAGATTACATGACTTAGATATTTCCATCATGAAAAAACACATACATGGAAAGTTTAGCCGTTTATACTTCCAGACCATATTCAAGAAACCCAGCCAAACATAGCAACTAGCCTAAGTTAGTTACCAAGTTATATTAATCCACAAAAGGGATTTATATTAACTCACTGAAGGGATTTAATACAATATAAAAGTGCCCCAAGCTATAAAAACCATTAACCAAACAGGAAATAAAAAAATAAAAAATATATAAAATTTAGTTATCAATGAACAAAAGTAAAAGCAATTTCAACAGACGATATAGGGCTTCCAAGGGTCTTTCTGGGGATCAGATTACCTTCGTCTTTAATGGAAGTGTCTTGGACAGACAGCCACCCTCGAAACTCGGGCATAGAATCTTTGAGGGGTGCTGGAATATCGACGTCAGTGTCCCCCCCCCCCCCCACCACACCCTCCCCCACACAATCTCTTTATTGCTCCTATATGGGAGTGATACTTTCAGGAGCGATGTTTTGTGCTTGCAGTATGTGTATATATGTTATGAAGTTCATCAAATTAATAAGAGGACCTAGAATCAATTACAAAACATAACAAATATAAGGTTTTTAATCATATCATCATTCATATATTCTATCTTCACTGAAGAAGAAAGACAAAAAGCGCTTTTGAAAGGGGATAAAAAATATAAGGTAACATAAAATAAGTAATCGCATAAAAAAAAAAAAAAAATTCACAGACAAAGCTAATCATGAAACACGTCCACATGACTTCATCATCATCATCATCTCCTCCTATGGACGCAAAGGGCCTCAGTTAGATTTCGCCAGTCGGCTCTATCTTGAGCTTTTAAATCAATACTTCATTCATCATCTTTTACTTTAAGCTTTATCGTCCTCAGCCATGTGTGTCTGGGTCTTCCAACTCTTCTAGTACAGAACACGTATTTGTCGAACAAAATTATTGCCAGGTATCCTTTCTTAGTAACCAAAACATCGCTCTCTCTCTCTCTCTCTCTCTCTCTCTCTCTCTCTCTCTAACAAGAAAAGAAAAACATACACAAGCGAATGAGCGTGTATGTTTAAGACCTCTTGGAATACAGTTTTAGCCAAACTCTCTCTCTCTCTCTCTCTCTCTCTCTCTCTCTCTCTCTCCACCTACGCGTCGCAATTATCGTCGGTTTTTCAAAAGCAAGCACACACTATGACTAATCAGATCTAGGGCTCAATTCAACACACAAGAGGAGAGAAGAGCGGGTGAACTCTAAACTTTGCGCACAACTAAGACTACCATCCCTCTATTCAATGCAAAGTAGTCTTTGCAATCATTACTCTGCCAATAAATACATAATCACCAAATCTCCTGACGGTTTCAGGGGATCGCGGATCGCAGGCTCTTCCTCCAGTAGTACCATCCAAGACCTAATCCCGTTGAAAATAAAGGTGAGAGTACCGCTAAGTTCCATAATAACTCTTTAATGAGTTCTTCAATAATGATAACTGGTCAATAAAAACTTATTGGGGAATATTTCTTTTATTCTTGAAATTAATTTTCGTAGTAAATACTAGTACAAGAGTCGAATCAATTCAAGATTGTTAATGGGTAGTAGGTTGGCCAGGGTACCAGCCGCCCGTTGAGATACTACCGCTAAAGAGTTATGGGTTCTTTGATTGGGTAGACAGTATTACATAGGATCCTTCTTTCTGGTTACGGTTCATCTTCCTTTAGCCTACACATACACTGAATAGTCTGGCCTATTCTTTACATATTATTCTCTGTCCTCATACACCTGACAACACTAAGATTATCAAACAATTCTTCTTCACTCAAGGGGTTAACTACGGTACCGTAATTGCTCTGTAGCTACTTTCCTTTTGGTAAGGCATAAGAGACTCTCTAGCTAAGGTAAGCAGCTCTTCTAAGAGGAGGACGCTCCAAAATCAAACTATTGTTCTCTAATCTTGTGTAGTGCCATAGCCTCTGTATCATGGTCTTTCACCGTCTTAGGTCAGGTTTCTCTTGCTTGAGGGTACACTTGGGCACACTATTCTATATTTCCCTAACTTCTTTTCCTCACTGGGCTATTTTCCCTGCTGGAGCCTTTGTTTTTATAGCATCCTGATTTTCCAACTATGGTTGTAGTTTAGCTAGTGCTAGTAATAATCCTAATAATAAAATAATAATAATAATAATAATAATAATAATAATAATAATTGTAATAATAATAATAATAATAATATATCAATGTCAAATATGTCTAGAGTGTGAATTTGGTGTACCTTAAGAAATTGCAAGAAGCAGACACATTAAACAGAATAATAATGCGGACGAAATAGTAATTCCTTTTTTTTCCTTTTTTCTTACTAGGACACCAACCCGGGCAGGTCATCACAAAGAGCCTCCTCAAAATAGATTAAATAAGGTCAATGTGACAACAAACCCGACATTCCAATGGCACG
>NC_090766.1:61264501-61279501 GCF_036898095.1 Palaemon carinicauda | reverse complement strand
TACCTCTGTATTTACGCTCAATTCGGAGCCTTTTATATATTTACAAATGAGATATCCATTAAAGTAGCATTATCATTTAGTTAAATATTATCTTATTGGACATATTATACGATGATAGTTGGTAAAGCAGAAGTTATCTATACGATTTTTTTTACATGAAGTAATCTACACATTTTTTTTACCTTAAGTAATCTATAATAATTTTTACCAGGAGTAATGTATAAGATTTCTTTACCAGAAGTAATCTATAATATTTTTCACCATAAGTAATCTATAATAATTTTCACCAGAAGTAACCTATAATATTTTTTACCATAAGTAATATATGATAATTTTTACCAGAAGGAATTTATAATATTTTTTACCAGAAGTAATCTATAATAATTTTTACCAGAAGTGGTCTATATTTTTTTACCAGAAGTAATCTATAATAATTTTTACCAGAAGTAATCTATAATATTTTTTACCAGAAGTAATCTATAATATTTTTTACCAGAAGTAATCTATAATAATTTTTACCAGAAGTGGTCTATATTTTTTTACCAGAAGTAATCTATAATAATTTTTACCAGAAGTAATCTATAATAATTTTTACCAGAAATAACCTATACTATTTTTACCAGAGGTAATCTATATGATCTTTTACCAGAAGTAATTTATAATATTTTAATCAGAAGTAACCTTTGCGATCTTTCTTTACCAGAGTAATTTACGTTTTTTACCATAAGTAATCTATAATATTTTTAACATAAGTAAACTATACGTTTTTTTACCAGAAGTAATCTAAACGATTACATTGTCCACTTCCAAGGAGAAACTGTAAACATGGCCAACTAAGATATTTTTTTTTCCCAACACAAAATGACGCGCTTAACTGGAAGATCCAAAATTTGGATATTTAGATGTATATGCAATGCGTGCATTTGATGTATATGCCATGTTGATTTGTACACCACCCAAAAGCTATTTAATTCAATACTGAGGCAGAATTTTCAATAATATCTATTCATTAAACTTAGAAATAACATTTGAGTATCAATGTCCCTCATAAATATAATTTACTAAACAAAAGGGAGAAGAAGAAGAAGAAGATAAATAATAAGCAAACGTTCTGCTGTTACACCAATGATTCCTTCACACGTTTCCTTGCATAATCGTGTGAGACAGAAACGACGAAGGTTTTAAATTCGTAATATGACATTTCTTAGAGTAGTGTAGTATAATTAGGACACTCACGAGCAAAACCAAAAAGCTACGACTTTCCAGTCAATTGAAAAAAAAAAACGAGCGACAAATCTAATATTATGAATTATTCGAGAGAAAAAAAAACCAATATGCAATTAAATTCAAGCTCATCCTGTGGGACCAGACAAAAAAAAAAAGAAAAAAAAATAATTGAAATCACCGTCAATATACAAACGAATAAATAAATGTAAGTACTTACAGTACTTCCCCGAGTACCTGATATAAAAATACTAGCAAAAGATGGAAAAATAAAGAACTTCCGATTAACAGCAAATCTCCGTCATATATATATATATATATATATATATATATATATAAAATCATTAAATGCGGTCACTTACTTCTTGCAGAACCTGGTCGTCCTTCTTGGTGGAGAGGTTAAGGTATCGCTCCTGAGACTGACAGAACTTCTGAGTCTGTTTCTCAAACTTCTTGCGACCTTCCTTGGCGCCCCCGATGGCCTCCTTCCGGAAGGTCTCCAGGGGCACGATGATCTGCTCGTAGGATCGCTCCAACTGGAAGGAAGAGGGGGAAAACTGTAAGCAATTGGTGCAATTGGAATGTTACTAATATATATACAGGCTGTTGAACAGGGTGACAGAAGGCTCTTTTTGAATACAGGCAGATATATGTGTCTTTTTGTAGTTTATATATGAAAAATATATTTTAATATTGTTAATGTCTTTTAAAATTTTTTAAATTAATTGACATTACTTCTTTTGTAGTTGATCTATTTCCTTATTTTCTTTCCTCACTGGGCTATTTTACCCTTTTGATGCTCTTTGGCTATAGCATCCTGTTTTTCAAACAAGGGTTGTAGTTTAGCTTAACTTGAAATAATAATAATAATAATAATAATAATAATAATAATAATAATAATAATAATAATAATAATAATAATAAACAGCCTGATTAGAAGATCATTACACAATAAAAGCACGAAAGTACACAAGGATCCGACCGGCATTTACGTATTTTACAAAATTTTCTGATCATGACTTTCTGTCGTAACGTAAAGGTTTTACTCATTAACTAAAGTACGCGACCAGTCAAAAAGGCAGCTTAATATTCAAATAGGTAAGCGCACACATACATAGATTCAACCGTTCCCACCCCTTTCCCTTTCCTAACTACAACCCGCAGGTTCGGCAATTTGTGGGAGAGACTGGTTTCCGAGTGTACTATACCTCACGGGATACCCTTCTCACCAAGGTATGAGTACTCCCTCTCCCCCACTAAGGGACAGAGAGTGAACGGGTAGGCATGCGTTTGGAAATGCAGTTCAGCGTGACAGGATATATATATATATATATATATATATACTGTATGTATATATATACATATAATATACAATATATACATATATATATATATATATATATATACTGTATGTATATATATATACACATAATATACAATATATATATATATATATATATATAAGACCAGACAGTTGCTCCTTATTATATAGGGGAGGATGAGAAATATACTGTATAACGAAGCTTCCTTCAGGAATACATAATCTGTAGAGCGTGACCTTAAGAATAACAAAGTCTTCGGTTATATAATTGAGGTTAAATTCTTTCGAACATGAAAAGTGTCAAGACTACAAAAAGAAAGACAATCAGAGATCGGAATCGGAATTTTACAAAGACCTCTTTTTCATCCTCTTCATTGTATAGACACCTTATAAAGATTTCAATTTGATACCTTCTGATGGAGATTGCGTTATAGCATTAATATAACATGTACTTGGTCTCTCTCCTCTCTCTCTCTCTCTCTCTCTCTCTCTCTCTCTCTCTCTCTCTCTCAATGAAGAAACACATACGACGTATAACTACTCTGTCTCTCCCCGTCCCTCGGATAGGTGGTGGCGGGGTGGGGGGGGGGGTTGCGGGAGTATTTATACCGATGAGAGGGGGTATCCTCAGAAGTACAATCGGAAACCACAACTGCCTTGTTGTAGTTAGGAAAGAGGGAGGAACAAGGGGATGGAGAGGGCTGAATCTGTGTGTGTGTGTTTGTGTGTGTGTGTGTGTGTGTGTGCGTGTGTGTGTGTGTCCGCGGGCGCGCGTGTGCCTGCATATCCATCTAGATATTTAGCAATCATTTTTGACGTGTCGCGTAAGCTAGTGAATAGATAAAAGCTCAAGACTAAGACGGGATATTTCCCAAGTCAACTAAATCCAGTCAAAGAGTTTAAATGATAAAAGGAATAAAATAAAAAACTGCACCAGTAATATATCACCCATATAATCGCATGTTAATTGAAGCACTAATTACGAAGCAGTGAAATATATTAAAGAAAATTATTTCAAGCATAAATCTGAGTGAAGTACATCACATCGAGTAGTAGTAGTAGCAGAAGTAGTAGTAGTAGTAGTAGTAGTAGTAGTAGTAGTAGTAGTAGTAATATCATATTTTCCAAAGTTTCTAAAAACAAAATGATAAAACCGCATCAAAGGCAACCTTGGTCATCCCGCATCTGTTATAACAAAATCAACCCCATGGCTTTAAGAGTTGAATTCACTTGCTGTCTTAAATCTGTTTTCAGAAAACAATATTTCTAGTTCAAGGAAACGAAGTTTACGAAAATAGCAATGCTTTTGTCTGTGTCTGACGGGGTTATACTTATCCTTAAAAACAAATCTCTATTTAAAAAGTCCTCATTATCTTCTCCTACGTCTAAGGGCCTCGGTTAGATTTTGCCAGTCGTCTCTATTTTGAGTTTTTAAATCAATACTTCTCCATTCATCATCATCTACTTCATGCTTTATAGTCCTCAGCCATGTAGGCCTAAGTCTTCCAACTCTTCTACTCCATGATTCATAGTCCTTAGCCATGTATACCTGGATCTTCCAACTCTTCTACTTCATGCTTTATAGGTAGTAGGTTGGCCAGGGCATCAACCGCCCGTTGATATTCTACCACTAGAGAGTTTGGAGTCTTTTGACGGGCCATATAGTACTACATTGGATCCTTCTCTCTGGTTACGGTTCATTTTTTCCTTTGCCTATACACTAACACACCGAATAGTCTGGCCTATTCTTTACATATTCTCCTCTGTCCACATATACCTGACAACACTGAAATTACCAAACAATTCTTCTTACTGCACTGTAATTGTTCAGTGGCCACTTTCCTCTTTGTAAGGATAGAAGAGACTCTTTATCTATGATAAGCAGCTCTTCTAGAAGAAGGACACTCCAAAATCAAACCATTGTTCTCTAATCTTGGGTAGTGCCATAGCCTCTGTACCATGGTTTTCCACGGTAGTGGGTTAGAGTTCTCTTGCTCAAGGGTACACTCGGGCACGCTATTCTATCTTATATCTTATTTCTCTTCCTCTTGTTTTGTTAAAGTTTTTATAGTTTATAAAGTGATATTTATTTCAATATTGTTGCTCTTCTAAAATATTTTATTTTTCCTTGTTCCCTTTCCTCACTGAGCTATTTTCCCTGTTGGAGCCCCTGGGGCTTATAGCATCCTGCTTTTCCAACTAGGGCTGTAGCTTAGCAAGTAGTAATAATAATAATAATAATAATAATAATAATAATAATAATGCTTCATAGTCCATAGCCATGAAGGCCTGGGTCTTCCAACTCTTCTAGTGCCTTGGGAAGCCCAGTTGAAAGTTTGGTGAACTAATCTCCATTTGCATTAAAAATATAAGAAACAAATTATTACTCGCTATCAGGTATTTCATTTGAAGAATTTATTGAATGAAAACATTATTTTACGCTTAAATGTGATCAATAAATATACAACTTTGACACTAATAAAAAAAAAAAAAGCTAAACATTTAAAATCTAGCGTTACTGGACTATTGGTTAAAACAGGTTATCAAAGTTTCCTTAAAATATAATTTTCTATGCCTCATGGATAATCTTAATTCCTAGTTTAATTTTGCGAAAATACTATAGTATTTATAAAATAATAAATAATTTATTTCACAAATTAAAAGAAATTCAATTCATATTTATTTCCCTTGAATAGGAAACATGTAGCTGCCTGCCTTAGTGAAATGGGACATTTTTATCCAAAAGGAGAAATAAGGAGAATGAAATCACTTGAATAGTAAGGTGATGGGGATGGAAAAAGATAATAATTACTGCCAAGGTAAAAAAAGTAAACCCGAATTATGGCCCATTGGTAACATCTCTGCCTGGTGATCGCCAGACTGGAGTTTGAATCCCGCTCAAAATCGTTAGTTTCGTGTAGTGTCTGCAACCTCACCATCCTTGTGAGTTAAGGATGGTGGGTTTCGGGGAGCCGATAGGTTTTCCTGCTGAGCATCAGCAGACCATACCTGACCCTCCCTAGTCATAGCTTGGGTGGGGAAGGGCTTGGTCAGTCTCTAGGGCATTGTCCTGCTTGCTAGGGCAATGGCACTGTCCCTTGCCTCTGTCATTCCTGAGCAACTTTTAAACATCTATAAGGAGTGTTATTTTTTTTTTTTCACATATCCAAGTCATTTCTGTCTTCATTTCTATTCTTCTTCTTTTTTTTATAGTTTATATATGAAAGATCCATTCTAATGTTGTTACTGTTCTTCAAATATTCTATATTGTTTTTAACTTTTCTTGTAGTTTATTTATTTCCTCATTTCCTTTCCTCACTTAGCTATTTTTCTCTGTTGAAGGCCTTGGGCTTTTAGCATCCTGCTTTTCAAACTAAGTTTGTAGCTTAGCAAGTGATACTACTACTACTACTACTACTACTACTACTACTACTACTACTACTACTAATAATAATAATAATAATAATAATAATAATAATAATAATGATAATAATAATAGGCAGCGAGCAAGAACAGACGACCGAGGAATAACATGGGAAAAGAAGCTGCTGCAGCTCGAAACGAGCAAATGAATTTAACAAACTCGACACTCATCACGTCCAATAAAAAAGCTATTTACGCATAAAGCTAGCTGAAGGAGAACCGAGCCTGGCAACCAAACAGTTTTCTCACATCCTGCGTCAAGCCGAAGAAACTTTTGTGCTTGCACTGTGACTACGAAATCGCCGCTTTCAAGCAATTTTCTTATTGACATTTAGCAAAATGCATCAAGTAAAATGCGTCATGATTGCGTCAAAATGGCGTACAAGGCAGAGGGGCACATCCGGGTATCACAGGAGTGTGATGCGCTTCAAGTTGATTTGAGATTTACGTAATTCCCTTCTTATGCAACGATGTCTATGGCATTCAAACAGACCTTTTAATATCTCCATGTAAAACGCACATAGGTTGATGCATAACCCTCCCTCCCTATATAATAAAGAGCGTCTAGATATATATATATACATATATATGTATATATACATATAGTATATGTGTATATATATATATACACATATATATGTATATATACATATATATATATATATATATATATCATATAAAACTTTCTTTTCAGGCACACTCGGCTTCCTTCGTCCATCAGATCAGAGAGAGAGAGAGAGAGAAAGAGAGAGAGAGAGAGAGAGAGAGAGAGGGAGAGGGGAGGGTGAGAGAGAGAGAGAGAGAGAGAGAGAGTGTGTGTGTGTGTGCGTGTGGTGTGTGTATGTGTGTCTACCTAAACATTTAGCCGTCATTTTGATAGGTCACGTACACAAGTTAACAATATTGGAGCAATTCCGAGACGTAAACAAACATGAAAATACTAACATCTGACATGGTTAGTTCGAAGTAATCCACTTAGATTATTATGGCCGTGGACGGGGGGGGGGGGGGGGGGGGGGGGGGGGAGGAGGAGGAGGAGGAGGAGGAGGAGGAGGAGGAGATTACCGATTCGACTCAAAGGCTCAGGGCGTGAGAATATGCTACGAAAGAGTATTTGCTGCGCTCAATCAAATCTACGTTACGTAAACAAAGATTTTTTTTTTGTGTGTGAACAAATGCCACATTTTCTTATGCCAATCATGATCAGTAATGGGTTTGGATATCTATTATGGCAGTAGGTACTCACGTAACAATACACTTACCTAACTTTTGAAGGAAAAGGGCGAAAACTATTTTACCGCGTAGATGTACGATTCAACATAAAGAGAAAAAATATGCGTTATGTTCACGAGGATAAAATTATTTAGAACCATCTAAATTTAACCTTCAATGGAACGGCACCTTAAAATTCACTCGAAAATCTTATCCTCCGACTTTTGAGGATTATATATTCATTAGATCTAAATAAATAATTATAATCCCATGATTATATAAACACCAATCTATATAAACAATTATAATAATTAAAAACTAAAATCATCAAAATCTACTTCAGAACATACAAGAGGTCATACCACATTATTAGCATCCGCAACAAAAAGCAAATTATCCAGTAAACACATAAAGAAAACAGATCAGCATCGAATAAATAAACAGCTCCATATCAATCAGCTATCTGCTCAGTATGACGTAAGACCAACAATAGCGAAGTGACATCCATATCGGATGGCTTTCTTCCTACGCTCCTGTGGTAAGTGAAACCGTGAGTCGAATTCCTAATACCAGGCCACACCAGACAAACACGAGCAACTGTATTCCTTTCTTCAATGGTAAAGTCAATAACAGTATCTACATTATAAATTACGTCTTAAGTAATGTTAATTTATTACATTTATTGTATATAATGTTAGCTTTTATAAAGATGAGAAGTTTTGAGAAAATTTCAGGGAACACCAAACATTTGAGACAAAGATCGCGTGACTAAAAAATAAAAGAATGCAGGGCACCCTAAATGTTACTGTCTTACCATGAGAGAGAGAGAGAGAGAGAGAGAGAGAGAGAGAGAGAGAATAATTAATCGTGCATGGATAAGTGGTCTTATTTATATGGTCAGAGGCCTCTAAATGTTACTGTCGCACAAGAGAGAGAGAGAGAGAGAGAGAGAGAGAGAGAGAAATAACATGCATGGATAAGTCTTTATTTACAAAATCAGAAAACATTTTAATCCAGATAGACCCCTCAAATGTTGTCTCTCAAAAAGTGGAGAGAGAGAGAGAGAGAGAGAGAGAGAGAGAGAGAGAATTTATAAAATGCATGGATAAGTCTTTTTATATTATTTACACGATCAGAAAAGTATTTTCCAGGTTGGCCTCCACAAAAACTCAGAGAGAGAGAGAGAGAGAGAGAGAGAGAGAGAGAGAGACCTTTTTGTTTACAAGATCAGAAGTTTTTTTCCAGGTTGGCCTCCACAAAAAGTGGAGAGAGAGAGAGAGAGAGAGAGAGAGAGAGAGAGAGAGTTTTGTTTACAAGACCAAAAAAGTTTTTCCCAGGTTGGTCTCCAGAGAGAGAGGAGAGAGAGAGAGAGAGAGAGAGAGGAGAGAATTCAACATGCATGGAGAATTTTTTTATTTACAAGATCTGTAAAGTTTTTTCCAGGTTGGCCTCCACAAAAAGTAGAGAGAGAGAGAGAGAGAGAGAGAGAGAGAGAGAGAGAGAGTATATATATATACGTACCATCCTTTCCCTCTCATCCTCGACCATGTCGATGATCTTGGCGAACTCCTTGAGGGATCCTCCGATGAGAATTTCATCGTCCGTCTGACTGTTGCCGATGATCTCGAACTTGAAGCGCTGTAAGTTATTGCTCAGGTTCCTCTTCGCTCGAGACAGGTCTGGAGGGAGAGAGAAGAGTGTAAGTTAAGAGGGTTAAGTTTCAGCTTTGGTTAAATTCATAATGGTAATTTGAAAGTATTACTTAAACCTTCTGATAAATCAGTGTTTTAAAGGCTAAAAGTGTCCGTTGATGGATACGATTAAAATTCTAGAAATTTTAAATAAATATGAAATTTAAAGGGAAATAGTATTAGTAGATAAAATACACCACAATTCACTAAATTATCAATAAGTTATGACAACAGGCGATCAAATCATACATACATACATATAAACATTATATATATATTTACACACACACACACACACACACACACATATATATATATATATATGTGTGGGTGTGTTATATACATACATACATATATATATATATATATATATATATATATATATATATATTACCTTGTAAATAACATCATTCACTGGTTCCTAAATAGTTTGATTTTTATCACAGTGTAATTAACAAAAGGCATTTAACCTTTGGTGCTACTAAAGAGAACAAAATAACCTGTAAAGCAATTATTAATCAACAAATAAATCAAATACTCTTACTGTAAGTTCCTTAAAACCTTGGCTGATCTAGTATTCTCTACCACTGTTTTAGGATTCTCAGTTTACTGCAAACAGATTTAAGAGTCACTGTCATATAATCTAATAGGGATTCTCGTTTCATATCAATAATATGATCTCTATTCTTTGTCCTAAGTACTCAGATTTTCCACTGACCTCCGGAATATTGTTATTGTTAATTGAT
Source organism: Palaemon carinicauda (assembly GCF_036898095.1). Classification (NCBI taxonomy): domain Eukaryota; kingdom Metazoa; phylum Arthropoda; class Malacostraca; order Decapoda; family Palaemonidae; genus Palaemon; species Palaemon carinicauda. Next base: position 61,269,884 of record NC_090766.1, on the reverse strand, counting down.
TATCCAATTTTTCTCTGTTAGAGCCCTTGGGCTTATAGCATCTTGCTTTTCCAACTAGGGTTGTAGCTTGGCTAGTAATAATTATAATAATAATAATAATAATAATAATAATAATAATAATAATAATAATAATAATAATAGTGACAATAATAATAATAATAATAATAATAATAATAATAATAATAATAATAATAATAATAATAATAATAATAATAATAATAAACACCAGAGCGAAAAAAAAAACACTGAGCCAAATTAGGTAATCTATACATGATAGATATTCAAACAACAGTGCACAAAATAAAACAAATAGACATAGGTCAGATAATAAGCTCTTTTCTCAATACATATATTTTACATTGTACCTATGAGTATTCTTCTCACTGCGTCCCTTTTAATAATATTAGCTTATCTACAAACTTATAGCAATATTCATCACATATTTGTTATGATTTGTTTACGGCACTGTTTCTTTTTATCAAATCAGACAAGCCCAGGCTTTTGCATATAACATTCGCTTGAAGTATTGTATGCTCACTTGTCAACAAATTTATGGTGAAATTCATACAGTGCTTCATGGTATAGAGATAGAGAGTTAAGCACAGTAAATCTGTCGGTTCACATCAAATTAACAGACCTCTGTGACGTGACATTCCCATCTCATTCACGTTTCCTATAATCTTATAGTGATAAAGTGTCCTCCACACAGACAGAATATCATACCCGTTCCAGTTTTCCAACATAAATTACAAAGTTAAACGATTAAGAAGCTTACTTTTCGGTATTTTTGAGCAGTTAGTCTTCTTAGAACCTCTCAAGGGACCCCACAACTGTTATATAGATATGAATGAATTGAATATCTTAAATGTATAGGTGAACGTAAAAAGTTGACATTCTATGTAAGTTACCCACTCATCTTAAGAAAGTAACGTTTTCTCTTAATGTGTTTCCCTTGCATTCAGTAAAGAAAACGGATCTATACTATTTCCTGGGTAACTGAAAGAAAATGTTAATATTTACAGAAAACGGTCAACATTTGAAGGTATAACTTACAAGAAGTTACATACATCGAATTGAGAGTACAATAACTTCACTTTCATTGTCCATTAAATAAGGTTCATACCAGTAATTGGGTGAACTCTTATTGTAAAATAAATAAGTTAACATTAAAAAGTAAATGAATAACTTTCATTTTAAAAACGAACATAAGACGAAATGAGAAATCGTTTGTGACAAGATTTACCAATTTTTTTAATCTCTCTCTCTCTCTCTCTCTCTCTCTCTCTCTCTCTCTCTCTCGCGATGTCTTTACATACAAAATAGCTAATACGTGGAACAGTCTTCCAGCGGATGTAGTAAACAGTAACACGGTAAATAAAATCAAGAATAATTTAGATAAGATCATAAGGACTCCCTAAATGCTACTAAACTTCTCCACCAAAGAGCAAATGGAGTCTCCGTAGATGGACTAAAAAGTCTGAGACATCCAAAATCCTTATAAGTCCCTGTAACTCTCTCTCTCTCTCTCTCTCTCTCTCTCTCTCTCTCTCTCCCATGCGTAAACGAACAGAAAAAGACTAATTATTCCTTTATGAATCATGTTAAAATACATTTCAATAACAAATATGAAAATTGTGTAAAAATGATGCACAATAAACTAACATACAAACCACCGGTTGTGATTAGAGAATCCATAACACGCCAATGGGGAATTATAGAAGAGAATACAAGACTAAGGGCATATCAAACTATGCAATGTATCAAGGACTATTGCCGATAAGTACCTACAGATAATCAGACCTTTGTAACACTGTCTTGCAATTTGAGATATCTTTTCGTAGAACTATACACATGAAAAATTGAATTATTTGTCTTCTTACATGAACGTAAAATAAAAAATCCTTCAGATCTACAGTAATAAAAGAAACTCATAAAATAAAGATGTTACTAATACTGTAAACAGCTGAGTAATTACCGTGATTTGGAGAAACAGTAACGCAATCATGAGGACTTAGGGAATGATGAATGGCGAAGTATTGAATTAAAAGGTCAAGATAGAGACGACTAGCGAAATATAATAGAGGCCCTTTACGTCTATTGGCGTAGGAAGATAAATATATATACAGAAACATATATATATATATATATATAAATAAATTTTGTATATACATGTGTGTATATATATGTATGTATTTATGAATATATATACATATGAATATATATATATATATATATATACATATATGTATATATATATACACACAGGTATATATATATATATATATATTATATATATACACAGGTATATATATATATATACACACACACACACACATATATATATATATATATAGTCTAGCCATTAACCCACATGTCATATAAGTGACACAATTAATTGAATAAAAATTCTAAAAAAAAAAAAAGGGAACTTTACAAAACCTTACATAACCTACGAAACCAGGCAACTTCACACTATCAACAGATATGTGGACATACCATCCCAACGCATTAAACAGAAAACATAAGGACTAGGTCCCGACCACCCAATTAAGAGTTGGCTAACAGGGTACACATTAATTCCTATTACCTTCACCTAATACACACAAATAAAAGTCAATTCCAACACCTAATAGCATAGTTTAAACCAGTCATGATTACACAGTTCAACCGAGTCTATATATATTCTCGTCTTGTGGATTTATTTATATAAAAAAAAAATTATGCCAAAACAGGTTCTCGTGGGCAGCTATTATTAGAACCTACTTCTTCATTCTGGTATTCCCAAATACGAATAAAAAATACTAACCAGAAACACCTACATATCTCCTCTATATGATAAAGAGTAAATGACTTGCTATATCTATATTATATATCTAGATATATCTATATCTATATATATATATATATATATGTATATATATATATATATATATATATATATTATGTGTATATATATGTGTATATATATAAATAAATATATATATATGTGTGTGTGTATATATAAATAATTATATATATATGTGTATATATATATACATTTCCGGTCAGGCTCAGCTCTTGGGTAGGGAGGAGAGGGAGTAATCAAACCGTGGTGAGAGGGGGTACGTGTGTGTACATCTCTATCTAAATATTTGGCCGTACACTAACATAATAATAATCGACAAAAATCATCAATTACTCTTTCTAGTTCTCTTGGAAAGTGCCCAAAATGTATATATTTATTGCCTCTATATTATAATGTAATGGGATGATAAGGGAATAGACAACCAATTGCTTCTAATGGTTAACAAAGAGCCTTAAAAAATTAAGCAGTGACTCATTATTATCATTATTATTATTACTAGCCAAGCTACAACCCTAGTTGGAAAAGCAAGATGCTATAAGCCCAAGGGCTCCAACAGGGAAAAATAGCCCAGTGAGGAAAGGAAATAAGGAAATGAATAAATGATGAGAATAAATCAACAATATATCATTCTAAAAACAGTAACAGCGTCAAAACAGATATGTCCTATGTAAATTATTAACAACGTCAAAAACAGATGTGTCATATATAAACAATAAAAAGACTCATGTCAGCCTGGTCAACATAAAAACATTTGCTCCAACTTTGAACTTTTGAAGTTCTACTGATTCAACTACCCGATTAGGAAGCTCATTCCACAACTTGGTAACAGCTGGAATAAAACTTCTAGAATACTGTGTAGTATTGATCCTCACACTATGATTACTCTTATCTTTTTTCAAATTAAAGAGAAATTCTCTCTCTCTCTCTCTCTCTCTCTCTCTCTCTCTCCTGCCACATATATTCTAAGATATGCATCAAACACAACTTGTAAGGAAAGAACACTAACAATTACATGCACGACCGAAGCTGTACGCCTTGTTACCATCGTTTACGGGTATAGACTGGCATCAAAGCATAAACAGACGCGATTAGAATGTCATGTATGAGGTATTGCTCCTGCAGTGGACTACCTATGGATGAATATATATACATATATAAATATATATATAAATAAAATAAATATATATATATATATATATATATATACATATATATATATAAATATATATATAAATAAAATAAATATATATATATATATATATATATGTGTGTGTGTGTGTGTGTGATGAGAATTAACACAGTATTGTGGTAATTATACAAACATTTACACGTACATACACTAACAGGAATATGCTTATGAATACGAACAACCAACATAAGTGAACGTTTTATTTTCACCAGAAAGTAAGTACTGATTCCAATTTCTTATATCATACTATCTGAAGCCAGACTCTATGAAACATCTTTCTAAAAATTATCAATCTACATTCTTCGAAAAAAAAAAAAACGACAATATAAAAAAATGGTAGAGTAAGATTATCAAAAACACCCAACTGAGACTACCTAAATATATTTCCCTTTGCCAATGAAATCTAGCCTTAAAAATTATTTCATTCATGCGTACTACTTATACCCATGTAACGGTAGTACAATATTCAAGATCATAAATGAAAGAGAAATGCATTTGCCTACTGATGAAAGCGATTGAGGTGTTATAACTTTACCTTTTTTAACCAGAGTAAATCTAATAAATCTATTTAAACAGAAAATGATGAGGAAAACGTGAAAGAAACAAAGTGCAGTGAGTGAATACTATATTTTTATACAATAAGGAGATAAAATCATATTAGAAGCCGTTCTAAGATTCTTACAACCAAATAAATTCCGCGTATTAGTATTATGCAAAGGAGAACAATGCTGTCTTCAAAATACTTCTTTATTATACTTTGAGTTTTATTAAAGTTCAAATTCACGCCCCATAATTTACAACATTCAAAATGTTTCCTAGATTGTAAGTTCAACCATCGCCAAATATCCTTTGAAATGCCACCTCATTCCTTTTAAATCTAATGACATATCATTTTATATATAAAAATGAACTCTATTAGGCAATCATATGTATGTAAGGTGCGGGGGATGATTTAAATCAACAATGGATTGATATCATGCTCTCGTGAGTCTTGAGAATTCACGCCCCATAATTTACAACATCCAAAATGCTTGCTAATTTGCTAGTTCAACAATCGCCAAATATCCTTTGAAATGCCACCTCAATCCTTTTAAATCTAATGACATATCATTTTATATATAAAAATGAACTCTATTAGGCAATCCTAGATATGTAAGGTGCAAGGATTATCTAAATCAACACTGGATTGATTTAATGTTCTCTTGAGTCTTGAGAAGTACCATAAACACTTTTATCACCCTATCTCCCAAGTTCAATATTTCAAGGAAATGAAAACGAATACATAAACAAACTCGTGACACCGTCTCTATGGGCAGATCCATGTTCTTTTGAGATCAATGAACTTTCGC
>NC_090766.1:61252001-61259501 GCF_036898095.1 Palaemon carinicauda | reverse complement strand
TTGCAGAAATATAGTATCAAAGGCAACATATTAATAAATTCTTATAATACAAAGTGTACATAAAAAAACTGTTAGAACATCAAAGAAATCTACTCCTTTTATTAAGTTCACTAAACCTTTCCTACACTTTTAAAGGTTTAAAGGCCGTTCATGAATGGCAGAGCCAAGGGACAGTGACTGTGACCTTACCCTATCAAGCAGGACAATGCCCTAAAGACTGACCATATTACATATGATCAATCCCTAAGGCCCCTCTCATCCTAGCTAGGACCAAGGAGGACCAGGCAATGGCTGCTAATGACTCAACAGATAGACCTATAGGCTCCCCTAAAATCCTCATCCTTAGCTCACAAGGATGGTGAGGTTGCAGCGACCAGAGGAACTTAACGGGACTCGAACACCAGTCTGGCTACCACCAGGCAAGGACACTACCACCTTATCTAACATTCAATCTACACAGATAACCAGTTTCCAGATTGGTTAGGCCGGTAACAAATTTTTTTTAACCAACACCATAGAATTTGCTATATACTTCTCTTTGATCACATTGATTCTAATTCTTCCTAAACCCCAGCCCTTTTAAAAGGAATTTTTGGTCATTAACATGAGAACTAAAATTCTTTTATATTTCCTTCCTTCCGGGTTGAACTACTTAAGGATACTAGGTCACTCATTTTTTCAACTTTCAAATGAAAAGAACGATTGGGTTACACCTACAGAACCTTTTTACTAAATTATAACATTAAAACGAGAGAGAGAGAGAGAGAGAGAGAGAGAGAGAGCTTCCTTCACGACTTTAGTAATATTCGCTGAAAGGACAAATTTCATATGGAAACACACAATGTCAAGGGTAGCAGATTTGCATACATACATACATACATACATATATATATATATATATATATGTATATATATTATACATACATACATACATAAATACACACACACGTATAATATATATATATAGATATATATATATATATATATGTATGTATGTATATATAATAAATAGGTATTATCCTCATCACTATTCTGCTCTTATTATACAACACTTCCTTTTAATTTTATGAGTTTAATGCCAAAGAAACTCATCGTGTGTCACCAAACAAAATCTATATGTTTTTCTCCTAACACATCGTCGAAATGTATATACACTTTCTTTTACAATTCAGAAAATACACACTACAAAACAATCTTCGAATAAGTGAAGAAAATAAATGCAATAAAATCAAATGACGAACAGTATAAAACACATTAGATAAACACATCCCATATACAATATAAAAAAACAGCAAACAACCCTTCCTATAGAAAAAGAAAAACAACAAACAGCCCTTATTATAGTAAAAGAAAAACAACAACGAGCCCTTCCTATAGTAAAAGAAAAAACAACAAACAGCCCTTATTATAGTAAAAGAAAAACAACAACGAGCCCTTCCTATAGTAAAAGAAAACAACAAACAGCCCTTATTATAGTAAAAGAAAAACAACAACGAGCCCTTGCTATAGTAAAAGAAAAACAACAAACAGCTCTTACTATGGTAAAAAAACGCCCATCTATGGTAAAAAAAAAAAACCGCCCTTCTATAGTAAAAAATACAACCCTTCTATAGAGAAAAAAAACCGTCCTTCTATACTAAAAGAAAAACAACAAATAGCCCTTCTATAGTAAAAGAAAAAACAACAAGCAGCCCTTCCTATAGTAAAAGAAAAACAACAAAAAGCCCTTATCATAGAGTTAAGAAAAAAACAACAAAAAGCCCTTATTATAGAGTAAGAAAAACAACAAAAAGCCCTTATTATAGAGTAAGAAAAACAACAAAAAGCCCTTATCATAGAGTAAGAAAAACAACAAAAAGCCCTTATTATAGAGTAAGAAAAACAACAAAAAGCCCTTATTATAGAGTGGGAGAAACAAAAAAGCCCTTATTATAGAGTAAGAAAAACAACAACCACCCCTTCTTATTGTTTAAAATAAAATTAAATCAATAAAAATCATCTAATAGCGACCATCTTCTCATGTTATCGCTCTAAAGTAATTACCCCTAAAATAAGATACCCCGAGAAGAAAACGAACACGTCGTGGGCACAGGACTCGTACCCATTGACATTTTCTAAGTGAAACAAGACTTTCTCTTCTCGCTCGCTTTTCACTACTTATCCACTTCAAGAACATAATACCCATCTGTGAGATCAGCGTTTAAGGTATTCCCTTAACCCAGCATCCGGTAGAATACAACTTTCATGTATATTTTCTCCTTTTGATTTCTTGTATTTCTTAAATAGTAGAATTTTTCAAAATTTTGAAACCTTCAAGTATAAGTTAAAAAAAACTATTATAATAAGTTATCTGACAACCCAACTCCTGTTCCTTGCCCTCCATATGGCAGAGCATAATTTCCAACTTTTTTCAGACCTTAAAGCATCAACGAAACTCGTTATGATGTTAGCACATTACGGTTTTAGACACCAGATGGCAGAGTGAAAACTTTGACAATTTGGATCTTCAAGGACAAAGTGGAATTCCTCTCTCCTTCAAGGCAGAAATTAGGTTCCACTCTCTGGACTGTAATGATTTAATGGCAGCAACAAACGCACACTCGCAAATATTTCTGTAGGCCTAGGACCTTGACGGAAACATGTGCCCTCTCTCGAACTAAACAGATGCCAAACCTGTAATCAGTAGCCCCTACAGAGAAAAAAAAACACTCATCCCTGTAGTAGAGACCTAAGAAACTCATTGGCTAGTTCCATATATACATACAGTGTACATATATATATATATATATATATATAAAGAGAGAGAGAGAGAGAGAGAGAGAGAGAGAGAGACTTACGAAAGTCATTGCCATGCTCCATATAATGCTGTACATATACTTTATAATATATATATATATATATATAGAGAGAGAGAGAGAGAGGAGAGAGAGAGAGCAACTATTTTCATATAATTCTAAATTTACACGTGAAAATGGCAAATAATGTTGACTTTTTGATTGTATAACAGGCCATTATGGATTTTGTTTGCAATAGTAAATCAACTATATGAAGAGTTCACAATCACTAGAAAGAGAGGAATGAACAGCAAAACTGATTTTCCGCTTACAAGTATTGATGATTTTTTTGAAAATATCATCTTAATCGTGATGATTCTACCATCAATACACAACAAAAACTTAAAAAAATATAAATTATTAAGCCGGAACCCCTTGAACCCCCCCCCCCCAAAAAAAAATATAAATACCTAAAGAAGCTCTATGAGTTTTTCTTAAGCAAGTCTTGCTGACATTATCAACCGGATATGATTAGCAGGTCTCTTTACTAATGAAAATTTTTTAGAAACTATGCTCTAAGGTAAGCGGAAATTAGTCCAGCAATGCAAAAATATTCAAACGTTTTACAACGCAATCGAAACGTCAGGGGTAAGAAATGCTAAAGCGCTCCCTTGGGAGGAGAGAAAAAAAAAGAGAAGAGAGAGAGAGAGAGAGAGAGAGAGAGAGAGAAACTAAGTTAGTCTGCAATCTAGCTAAAAAAAAAATATTACGAACAAATATCTAAGTGAACATTGCCACCTCAAAGTATCTTTTTTTTAACCCTTTATCTCAACAAAAAAGTAGAAAAAAAAATATCTAAAACAAACAACAGATACACGAACTGACGATTATAATCACATCCATTACTAAATGCCAACTTGAGATCAGATTACGGGACCCTAACCATTCATTTCAAAAGGAAGCACATTTACTCCGGAGGTCTGGGAATCATTACATTCTCTCTCTCTCTCTCTCCTCTCTCTCTCTCTCTCTCTCAGATGGGCGCGATTCTGACATAAAATTTACAAATAGACTGATGCTGCAGAGATATATCTTTATAATTAGTACTGGAATTTAGAAGTGAATGTATGACCTCACCACACAACCAAAGAAAATATGAGAGAGAGAGAGAGAGAGAGAGAGAGAGAGAGAGAGAATCTTAATCATTTCCAGCAATAAAATAGCCCTTCTCCTACACGCACACAACACACGGAATTCTCTCCAAAGTTCGTGTAGCCTAGGAAGTTCTAATAATATATTGATGTATGTATCATAATAAGCACAAACATACGCACCACCATATATAGCTAAACTTATAAATAGGTATGTAAACAAGGTAACGTTAACATTATTATTATTATCATTATTATTATTATTATTATTATTATTATTATTATTATTATTATTACTTTCTAAACTACAACCTTAGTCGGAAAAGCTGGATGCCATTTTTCCCCAACAGGGAAAATAGCTCTGTAAGGAAAGGAAACAAGAAAAATAAAATATTTTAAGAAAAGTAACAACATTAAAATAAATATTGTCGATGTAAACTATAAAAACTTTAACAAAACAAGTGGAAGAGAAATAAGACAGAATAGTGTGCCCGAGTGAACCCTCAAGCAAGAGTAATTATTTTCAAATTCCTTTGAATCTTTCCTTCATCCAGGCACAGCTTACAAACCCCGGTCAGCCACCCAATCACATTATCACCCCCGTACCTTATGAATTATACTTAATCTCCATTCAATCACGTAATTGTCGTCCTTGTCTTCTATCCTCCTTCAAGTTCAATTAATCTACATTGCTAGTTCAAAGTCTCATTTAATAAAGTAAGGTATATGATAATTTCCCAGAAGAAAATCAGAATGCATGATCGCTGCTACTTTACCTTCAAGTTTTACAATAAACTTTATATATTGATTCAAGATTTTTCCTGCAGGTAAATACACCACACCTTCCATAAAAAAAATTAAATCAATAATCAAAACAGCAAAGTATCATGGCACCCAGCCTGCTTGAAGTGGATTCTGAGTCTTCAAACGTCTCCGTATACATTACATGAAAAACTAATATAATTTACTATTGCATTTTAAGAGGATCAGTAAGTGTTTTATCCCTCTTTTCACAATTTTAAAACAACCCATAGACAAATTTTCTCTATTTTCATATTTCGATCAAACAGTTCTATTTTCCTAGTCCTATACGACCATATTTGCACTTCGCAAAAACAAGTCATCATTATTTCATTGCAAAATTTTTCCAACAAGGAATCCCTAACCTCAACTAAAAGTGCAAAAAATCCTGCGTTTTGAAACTCTAGGCTATGAAATGAGGAGGATGAGAGTACCAGCATATTATGCTAGAGGCAATCCTTGCCCGAAAAAAAAACTTTGTACCCTAAAATAAAGGTTACATCTAACTCACAACGGCCATGTATTAAAAAACATATTTATCACAGTGCCAAACAAATCGCTCATTGTCCTGTTCAAAAAATGCACATTTGCTGCTCAATAATGACTTATGTAAGAACCCAAACTTTGATTGATCAATCTCTCTCTCTCTCTCTCTCTCTCTCTCTCTCTCTCTCTCTCTCACACAAACATATCCAGTATATATACTACTTTAAGCATGCCTAATGAGATACTGGCGCTGCTGTCGCTACAAATTATTCAAACATCCATCACCAAAACATAATTACGAATGCATGACCATGAGAGCATACGCACACACGTATGTACTTCATTTAAACATTATTGAGCAAGTGAATGGGAAAATAACAATCGTGGCTGCATTTAGAAACAAAAGGACGACATTCCATTTACAACTTTTCCTTCAGGGCAAACCTTGACATGGCCCGTTCTCCTTTGAGGGTCCTGACAGGTGAACAGATAACAACCGTGAACAAGCGTCGCCATGAATCAGGTAAGCAGGAACAAGGCCGGGTTATTTCAAAGGCCAATGGGAATATTTTAGCCTTGGGGAATTCTTAGAGTCAAGATTTCAACGAGATTTATAGTTAGGTACAAAAACTTTTACCGTCTCGGGTGCACAGTTTAAGGTTTAAAGGCCCTTCACGAATGGCAGAGGAAAGGAGACAGTGACAATGCCCTAGTTTTAAAGCTCCCAAGGCCGTCCATGAATGGCAGAGGCAAGGGACAGTGTCATTGCCCAAGAGACTGAACATATATAAACATATGATCAACGCCCAAGGCCCCTCACCACACAAGCTAGGGACCAAGGAGGGCAAGACAATGGCTGCCGATGAATCAGCACATAGACCTATAGGCTCCCCCCAAACCCACCATTCTTAGCTCAAAAGAACGGAGAGGTTGCAGAGAAAAATGGAACTAAAGAGTTTGAGCGGGACTCGAACCCCAGTCCGGCAACCAGCAGGCAAGGACGTTTACCAACAGGCCATTGAGGGACAATGCACTAGACTCCTAGAGACTGACCATATATATACTGTACATATGATCAACGGCCAAGCCCCTCTCGACTAGAACCCCTTGATATATATTGGGGACAGAGAAGCAACCTCAAATTGCAACTTATAAAATACAATACTATTACAGTCAGCTAGTAGTGAGATATAGCTATCCATGAATAAGGATATAAAACTATTCACATGAAAGTCAAAATACAAAAAAAAAAAATAAATAAATAAATAAATAAATAAATACTGAAAACTTGGTGTTCAACCGCTAAATCGTAAAATAACCTCAGACGAGCCTATAATGAACTGGAAAAAAACTCGCTAGTAACATTATTCTAAAAAATTTAAAGCAAATTACACTTAACTGAACAAAACCCTAAGTAGTTCATCCGAAACAAAAAGTACGCAGTAATAAATTCCAGATGGCCAGCATTAAGCACTAAAAACTAAGAGACCTTTACTGAATACAAAAATCAAAATCATTTCCAGTGACCTACACTGGACAGAAATGAGCAAAATTAAGTGACCTGCACAGAATACAGAAATCAAAATCATTTTAAGTGACCTACACTTTAATACAGAAATAAAAATAATTTCAAGTGACCTACACTGAGCAGAAATGAGTAAAATTAAGTGACCTGCACGGAATAAAGAAATCAAAATCATTTCAAGTGACCTACACTGAAACAGAAATGAGCAAAACTAAATGACCTACACTGAATACAGAAATCAAAATAATTTCAAGTGACCCTAACACAGAACAGAATTAAACAAAACTAAGTGACCTACACATTAATACAGAGATCAAAATCGTTTCACCTACACTGAAGAGAAATGAGCAAAACTAAATGACCTACACTGAATACAGAAATCAAAATCATTTCAAGTGACCTACACTGAACGGAAATGAACAAAACTAATTGACATACACTGAATAAAGAAATCAAAAATAATTTCAAGTGACCTACACTGAACGGAAATGAACAAAACGAAGTGACCTACATGAATAAAGAAATCAAAATAATTTCAAGTGACCTACACTGAACGGAAATGAACAAAACGAAGTGACCTACAATGAATAAAGAAATCAAAATAATTTCAAGTGACCTACACTGAACGGAAATGAACAAAACGAAGTGACCTACAATGAATAAAGAAATCAAAATAATTTCAAGTGACCTACACTGGACAGAAATGAACAAAACTAAGTGACCATACACTGAATAAAGAAATCAAAATAATTTCAAAGTGGCC
>NC_090766.1:61238667-61251501 GCF_036898095.1 Palaemon carinicauda | reverse complement strand
TAAATGATATGAGAGTAGAATTTTCATGATTTGAAACCTTCAAGTATAAGTAAAAATTATTATTAAAATAATTTATCTGGCAACTCAACTCCTGTCCCTTGCCCTCCATATGGCAGAACATAATCTCCTACTTTTTTTCAGGCCTTAAAGCAAAAAAGAAACTCGTTATGATGTTAGCACATTACGGTTTTAGACACAGATGGCAGAGTGAAAACTTTGACAATTTGGAACTTCAAGGACAAAGTGGAATTCTTCTCTCCCTTTAAGGCAGAAATTAGGTTCCACTCTCTGGACTGTAATGATTTAATGGCAGCAACAAACGCACACTCTTAAATATTTCTGTAGGCCTAGACCTTGACGGAAACGTGCCCTCTCTCTAACTAAACAGATGCCAAACCTCTAATCAGCAGCCTTACAGAGAAAAAAAAAACACACTCATCCCTGTAGCAAAGACCTAAGAAACTCATTGCCTAGTTCCATATATTCCATATATACATACATACATACATACATACACACACACACACACACACACATATATATATATATATATATATACAGAGAGAGAGAGAGAGAGAGAGAGAGAGAGAAGACTTACGAAAGTCATTGCCATGTTCCATATGATACTGTACATATACTTTTTATATATATATATATATATATATATACATATATATATATATATACATATATATATATAGAGAGAGAGAGAGAGAGAGAGAGAGAGAGAGAGAGAGCATCTTTTCATATAATTCTAAATAATGTTGACTTCTTTGACTGTATAACAGGCCATTATGGATTTTGTTTGCAACATTAAATCAATTATATGAAGAGTTCCCAAGCACTAAAAAGGGGGGAATGAACTGCAAAACTGATTTTGCGCTTACAAGTATTGACGATTTCTATGAAAATAGTTATCTTAACCGTGATGATTTTATCATCAATAGACAATAAAAACTTAAAAACATATAAATTATTAAGCCGGAACCCCTTCAACAAAAAAAAAAAAAAAAAAAAAAAAGAACTGAAGCAGCTCTATAACCTTTCTTAGGCAAGTCTTGCTGACATTATCAACCGGATATGATTAGCAGGTCTCTTTACTAATGAAATTTTTTTTAGAAATTATGCTCTAAGGTAAGCGGAAATTAGTCCAGCAATGCAAAAATGTTCAAACGTTTTACAGCGTAATCGAAACGTCAGGGGTAAGAAATGCTAAAGGGTTCCCTTGAGAGAAAAAAAAAAAAAAAAAAAAAAATACTGTCAGTCTACAATCTTAGTTTAAAAGAAAACACATTGCTAATAATACAGTCCAGCAATGCAAAAATTTTCAAACGTTTTACAGCGTAATCGAAACGTCAGGAGAGGAAAAAAAAGAGAAAAAAAGGGAGAAAAATACTGTCAGTCTGCAATCTTAGTTTTAAAAAAACATATTGCTAATAATATCTAAGAGAACATTGCCACCTTAAAGTATCTTTTTCTTAGCCATTATCTCAACAAAAAGTAGAAAAAATATCTAAAACAAACAACAGATACACGAACTGACGATTATAATCACATCCATTACTAAATGCCAACTTGAGATCAGATTACGGGACCCTAACCATTCATTTCAAAAGGAAGCACATTTACTCCGGAGGTCTGGGAATCATTACATTCTCTCTCTCTCTCTCTCTCTCTCTCTCTCTCTCTCACATGGGCGCAATTTCGATAAAAATTCTCAAATAGTGATGCTGCATAGATATATTTTTACAATTAGTACTGGAATTTAGCAATAAATGTATGACCTTACCACACAACCAAAGAAAATATGAGAGAGAGAGAGAGAGAGAGAGAGAGAGAGAGAGAGAGAGAATCTTAATCATTGCCAGCAATAAATGGGCCTTATACACGCACACAACACACGAAATTCTCTCCCAAGATCATGTACTTCTAATAATATATTGATGTATGTATCAAAGAAGCACAAGCATACACACTGCCATATATAGATAAACTTATAAATAGATATGTAAACACGGTAACGTTACCCTTATTATTATTATTATTATTATTATTATTATTATTATTATTATTATTATTATTATTATTATTATTATTATTATTATTATTATTATTACTTTCTAAACTACAACCCTAGTTGGAAAAGCAAGAGGCTATAAGCAGGGGTCCCCAACAGGGAAAATAGCCTGTGTAAGGAAAGGAAACAGGAAAAATAAAATATTCTAAGAAAGTAACATTAAAACATTTTCGATATAAACTATAAAAACTTCAACAAAACAATGGAAGAGAAATAAGACAGAATGGTATGCCCGATTGTACCCCTCAAGCAAGAGTTATTTTCAAATTCCTTTGGAATCTTTCCTTCATCCAGGCGCACCTTACAAACCCAGGTCAGCCATCCAATCACATTATCAGCCCGTACTTGATGAATTACACTTAATCTCCATTTACACTCGTAACTGTCGTTCTTGTCTTCTATCCTCCTTCAAATTCAACCAATCTACATTGCTAAGTCTCATTTAATAAGTAACGTAAATGATACATTCTAGAAAAATCAGAATGCATTATCGCAGCTACTTTACTTTCAAGGTTTTACAATAAACCTATGTATTGATTCAAGATTTTTTCCTGCAAGAAAACACACACCACTTCCATAAAAAAAAATTAAATCAATAATCAAAACAGCAACGTAAGATATGGCACCCTGCCTGCTTGAGGTGGATTCTGATCCTTCAAACGTCTCCGTACACATAGACTAGAAACCTCTTCAAAGTATTTATTTTTTTACAAGAAACACTACATGAAAAACTAATATAATTTACAATTGCCTTTTTAGAGGATAAGTAAGTTTTTTCTCCCTCTTTCACAATTTTAAACAACCCATAAACAAATTTTCTCTATTTTCCTATTTCGATCACACAGTTCTATTTTCCTAGTCCTATACGACCATATTTGCACATCTCAAAACAAGTCATCATTATTTCATTGCAAAACGTCCAACAGCGAATCCCTAACCTCGACTAAAGGTGCAAAAAATCCTGCGTTTTGAAACTCTAGGCTATGAAATGAGGAGGATGAGAGTACCAGTATATTATGCTAGAGGCAATCCTTGCCCGAAATAAAACTTTGTACCCTAAAAATAAACGTTACATCAAACACACAACAGCCAAGTATTAGAAAACATATTTATCACAGCGCCAAACAAATCACTCTCTGTCCCGTTCAATAAATGAACATTTGCTGGTCAATAATGACTTATGTAAGAACCCAAACTTTGATTGATCAATCTCTCTCTCTCTCTCTCCTCTCTCTCCTCTCTCTCTCTCTCTCACATCTATCACCAAAACATAATTAAGAATGCATGACCATGAGAGCGAACGCACACACGTATGTACTTCATTTAACATCACTGAGCAAGTGAATGGGAAAAATAACAATCGTGGCTGCATTTAGAAACAAAAGGACGACATTCCATTTACAACTTTCCTTCAGGGCAAACCTTGACATGGCCCGTTCTCCTTTGAGGGTCCTGACAGGTGAACAGATAACAACCGTGAACCAGCGTCGCCATGAATCAGGTAAGCAGGAACAAGGCCGGGTTATTTCAAAGGCCAATGGAATATTTTAGCCTTGGGGAATTCTTAGAGTCAGATTTCAACGAGATTTATATTTAGGTACAAAAACTTTTTACCGTCTCGGGTGCACAGTTTAAGGTTTAAAGGCCACCCATGAATGACAGAGGCAAGGGACAGTGACATTAAAATAGTTTTAAAGGTTTAAAGGCCGTTCACGAATGGCAGAGGAAAGGAACAGTGACAATGCCCTAGTTTTAAAGCTTTCAAGGCCGTCCATGAATGGCAGAGGCAAGGGACATTGCCCTAGAGACTGAACATATATAAACATATGATCAACGCCCAAGGGCCCTCTCCACACAAGCTAAGACCAAGGAGGGCAAGACAATGGCTGCCGATGGATCAGCAGATAGACCAATAGGCTCCCCCAAACCCACCATTCTTAGCTCAAAAGGAATGGAGAGGTTGTAGCGAAAAATGGAACTAGAGTTTGAGCAGGACTCGAACCCCAGTCCGGCGACCACCAGGCAAGGACGTTACTAACAGGCCATTGAGGGACAATGCAATAGACTCTGGAGACTGACCATATATATACTGTACATATGATCAACGGCCAAGCCCCTCTAGACTAGAATCCCTTGATATATATTTGGGACAGAGAAGCAACCTCAATTGCAACTTATAAAATACAATACTATTACAGTCAGTTAGTAGTGAGATACAGCTATCCATGAATAAAAATATAAAACTATTCTCATGAAAGTCAAAATACAAATATATATATATATATATATATATACACATATATATATATATATATATACATATATATTTATATACATATACGTATATGAATATATATAAATATATATATATATATATATAATGAACTGGAAAAAACTCACTAGTAACATTATTCTAAAAAAATTAAAGCAAATTACACTTAACTGAAAAAACTAAGTAGTTCATCCGAAACAAAAAAGTAAGCAATAATAAATTCAAGATGGCCAGCATTAAGCACTAAAAGCTAAGTGACCTATACTGAATACAAAAATCCAAATCATTTCAAGTGACCTACACTGAACAGAAATGAGCAAAATTAAGTGACCTGCACTGAATACAGAAATCAAAATCATTTCAAGTGACCTACACAAAACAATATCAAACAAAACTAAGTGACCTACACTTTAATACAGAAATCAATGATTTCAAGTGACCTACACTGAACACAAATGAACAAAACTAAGTTACCTACAACGAATAAAGAAATCAAAATAATTTCCAGTGACCTATACTAAACGGAAATGACAAAACTAAGTAATCTACACTGAATAAAGAAGTCAAAATAATTTCAAAGTGACCCTATACTAACGGAAATGAACATAACGAAGTGACCCACACTGAATAGAGAAACCATTTCAAGAGGCTTTACATGAAAGAGAAATGAACCCCATCCTTCAATAAACTAACCTCAAAGTGCCCTAAAATGAAACGAAAAAAAAAAAGGAAATAAAATTTGCAGCCTACAAAAATCAGGAAAATACCTAAAAGTAACCTACTTTGAACAGACCCAAAAACGTGTAAGAGACCTAACTACTGTTAAAATTTCAATATTGCCTAGAACAACATCCGAGTTAGAACAACTAAGTGGACTAAACCAGTGTTCAATACTGCAATAACATTAGGGTTGTGGTGGCCGATGTGGTGACGTCCCTGACTGGTGAACGCCGGACTGAGGTTTAAGTCCCGCTCAAACTCTGTAATTTCTTTGGTCACTGCAACCTCACCATCCTTGTGAGCTAAGGAAGGGGGGGGTTTGTGGAGCCTATATGTCTATCTGCTGAGTCATCAGCAGCCATTACCTGGCCATCCTTGGTCCTAGCTTGGGTGGAGAGGAGGTTTGGTCGCTAATCATATGTGTACATGGTCAGTCTCTAGGGCATTATCCTACTTGATAGGGCAATGTCACTGTCCCTAGCCTCTGCCATTCATGCGCGGCCTTTAAACCTTTAAATATTGCCTATATCATCATAATAGAGTTGAAAGCAAAACAAATTAACGCTAGGATCACGCTGCATCTCCAGCAACTGCAAGCGTCTTGGGTCGTTGCGTGAAAGTGATTTGGAAACGATGGGAAAAGTCATGAGGCTTGTTTGGGGCCAAGTGCGGGGGCAGGGCGTGGGAGGAGACATGACCTGGTGCAGGCTAATATAATGAACGTGTTGCTTCACTCGACCCAGGGTATGGTACGGAGAGACACCACCAACTCCGAACGAATGGACTGACCCTTGGAGTTATAGAGAGAGAGAGAGAGAGAGAGAGAGAGAGAGAGAGAGAGAGAGATAAATGGGGGTAATTAAATATAAAAAATAAAACTTCCTTAATCAACTGTAAAGTTGGACAAAGTTATGAATGGAGAGAGAGAGAGAGAGAGAGAGAGAGAGAGAGAGAGAGAAATGGGGGGTAATTTAAAATGCAAAAAAATAATTTCTTAAGTGTAAAATTGGGAAAATACTTATGAATGGGGATACTTGAAAACAGAAACACAATCTCTTATTCTAATGCAAATTTCAAACGAGAGAGAGAGAGAGAGAGAGAGAGAGAGAGAGAGAGAGACTTTAAAATAAAAAAAATTTTTAATTCAGCCGCGAATTTGGACAATAAAGTTATGAAATTTTGAATAAATTTTTTTCAAAATATTTAAGAGAAATTCACGACTCAAAGCAAATACATTTATTCAAGCCTTGGACTTCATAAGTAGAATTCGCCAAACATTGTTAATATATTCAAAAGAGGAAGTGTATCTCAGTCAGAAAATTAGTCCAGCTGGGAACTAAACTAATACCACTACAATATACCTATACCTTAATACAGAAAACGTACATATCAAACAAAGATACATTTAAATGATAAAAGACATAATTTTCTCCGATTAAATGCATGAAAAAGTTAAGTGGCATATTTTATAGAAAAACAAGAATTTGATACTATAATATAGTAAACCCAATAACAATAAAAAAACAAGTAAAAAAAAGCACTGACAGATTACAGACATCATCCAAGGCAGGCCAGTTCCCTCTATCATAGCATCTCGTCCTCCACTAGACCACTATTTAGCAATAGTGAAGATTCCTTTTTAGAAAATCCTGGATCTGGATAATCGCCAAATCTAATCTCTTCTAAGTCAGACCATTCTGACGTGGAGGAGGAGAAAAAAAAAAATACATCGGTAAAATTTTTGAGTTAGGCTCATGACAAACAAACTGATTGAGGAAAAAACATGACCTCCTTTACAGAGGTAATTATTTGCACCTTCTACTGAACCGAATTATCAGGATCTTTAAATGTTAACATATTTCTGGTACCAATGAAAATAGCAATGATTTCGGAGTCTTTAAAAGTAATTTCATAAAATTAAAAGAAGACTTCAACGATTTTGTTATTATTGCTTATAGCATTGTCATCTTTTCAAGCAAAACAAAAAAAATATGGAAAATAAAAATCAGACATGGAATTCTTAAATCTGTGACACAAAAGACAACACTAAGTTTCCAAATTCAAACGTGGAAAGGTAAAACACATTTTCACTTGTCTATGGTTAGTGACAACCATATCAATGTCTTTACACACATTTTCCATTATTTCGTTTTGATTAAAGCTGAACATGGAAGGTATAGAATCAAGCCAGTCAGCCATCTGAATCAGTGAGATGTTCAACGTACAGATAGGACCTCCACTTTATTATTAAGAGTATGTGTCTAGATAGAGTAGTAACAAAAGTTGTTTTTATTGTGGCCGAGAGTAGGCAGCAAAACCAAAAACCAAATGAAAGAATGGACAAAGATAGGCAATTCATATTCTTATTCTTATTATTATTACCATTATTACTTGCTAAGCTACAACCCTAGTTGGAAAAGCAGGATGCTATAAGCCCAGGGGCTCCAACAGGGAAAATAGCTCAGTGAGGAAAGGGAACAAGGAAAAATAAAATATTTTAAGAAGAGCAACAACATTAAAATAAATATCACTTTATGAACTATAAAAACTTTAACAAAACAAGAGGAAGAGAAATAAGATATAAGATAGAACAGTGTGCCCGAGTGTACCCTCAAGCAAGAGAACTCTAACCAAAGACAGTGGAAGACCATGGTACAGAGACTATGGCACTACCCAAGACTAGAGAACAATGGTTTGATTTTGGAGTGTCCTTCTCCTAGAAGAGCTGCTTACCACAGCTAAAGAGTCTCTTCTACTCACTGAAAAGGCTGATGAACGTGCATTCAAACTTATCCATAAGCGAAAAGTAATAGTTCATTTCCTCTCCGAGAGACTTGACATCACGCTCGTTATTTTCCACGCTAACGGCAATAAGCGAGAGAGAGAGAGAGAGAGAGAGAGAGATCTGCTTAGAAAGCGTAAACAAACCTATGACACGTTACCCGACATCAACCATCCAAAAAATGACATGTCAAACTATTTCCGCCCAAGTCGACAGCTAAACCGCACATTTCTCTTTCGTGCGGTTGCTGTGCGCTGGAGATAAAAAGGCTCCGCTTAAGCTACGTCTATAAAAGGCACAAGCACGGAACAAAATCTATCCAATGAGTAATCGATATCAAATACGCTAGTTTGAGAATTTTATACACACACACACACACACACACACACATATATATATATATATATATACACACACACAGGAATTAATTGAGATGTCTAAGGACATAGTCTTGCAGCGGACTAGAAACTGCTGCATTTGTTGCTGTTGAGTCTGTGGGGACACACACACACACACACATATATATATATATATATACACATACATACAAACATACATACATACATATATATACACATACATACATACATACATATATATATATATATATACATCCATACATATATATACACACATATATATGCATGTACATATTTGTAATTAATAATAATTTATAAACTACAGAGACACCCAATTTATGCAATACACGCAAAAAGACAAAAGAAAAAAACAAGCAATCCACACAAAAAGACAAACAAGAAAACAACAATGTCAATAACAAGATAACTAAATCAAACACAACTTAACCTAACACATAAACAAATAAAAAGATTTAAAGTCACCAAAAAAAAAGAAAAAAAAATCAACAGATGGAAAATCCCTTCTTAATTGATCAACTGAGGCTCTTTGTATCCTCGTTAATCGAGGCTGCAATAACCGATGATCAAAGAGCAATGTTTGAAAGACTAACAAGTGACTCCCTTTCATGGATGCCCTACGAGTATTTCGCAAACGGAAAGAGATTACAGCATGAATTATGATGAATCACCGAGTCGTCTCTAACTGTTCAATTTATTATTATTCATAATCTACAACCCTAGTTGGAAAAACTCCAATAGGGAAAATAGCCCTGTGAGGAAAGGAAACAAGTATATAAATAAACTGTAAGTGAAGTAATAAACAATCAAAATGAAATGTTTTAAATTCAGTCACAGCAATAAAATAGTTCTTTATAAACTATTAAAACTTAAAAAAAAAATAAATAAATAAATAAATTAACAACAACAAAAGGAAAAGAAACAAGATAGAATAGAGAGCACGAGTGTACCCTCAAGAAGGAGTACTCTAACCCAAGACACTGGAAGATCATGGTACATAGGCTATGGCACTACCCAAGACCTGGCCTCTCTTTCAGTGCCAGCATAGCTAGGTTTTTGTGATATTTTCTAAACGATTTTGCTAAGCCATAAGCATCATTTACTTTTCCTCTACAGCTCTTTTAAAAATGTGATATTCTAAAAAAATAGTTTCACTATAAATATCTTTCAATATTCCTATGTTGTTTCAATGCATTTTTCATATCACAACCATCTTTGTTATTCAATAATTTTTAAAAATCACATTATTAATACCCTGCCATATTCTTTCCTGTGTTTACTAACACTTGAGAAATTCTATAATTCATGGGGATATTTCGTATTGCAATATCTTATATTTTTATAAGGATCGTTCTAAAGAATGCATATTGTTGGAATTTCTCTTTTTATACTCTAGTTCTAAGACTTTCTCAACTACCGTGACTCGCTACATTTTTTCATCGAAAAGACTAGTTAAGTTTATTTCTCTTTTATTTACTTTCTTCTATATACTAAAGAACTTCCATTATGTCCTAATTTATTTCTCTTTTATTTACTTTCTTCTATATACTAAAGAACTTCCATTATGCCCTAATTTATTTCTCTTTTATTTACTTTCTTCTATATACTAAAGAACTTCCATTATGCCCTAATTTATTTCTCTTTTATTTACTTTCTTCTATATACTAAAGAACTTCCATTATGTTCTAAACTAAATTAATTTTAGGTGTCCATTGCTTAGTTGATCTAACGTTTTCTTTACAGTATAAATGTCACCACGATTTCAGTCATCATGAACACTTTCTTGAATGACCCAGATATAACTTGACAAAGAGTTGTTTAAAGGTCGCTCATGAATGGCAGAGACAAGGGATAGATCAGTGTCCTAGAGACTGATCATATATACTTAATGCTCTCGTTCAAGACCCCTCTCCATCAAGCTAGGACCAGAGGCCGACGCTAGGACCAGGGAGGACCAGGCAATGGCTTCTTATGACTCATCAGACAGATCTATTAGAAGTATTAAAAAAGTCTGTTTAGTTTTAATATAGTTATTTTGCACTTACAAATTATTATCTGAGAGAGAGAGAGAGAGAGAGAGAGAGAGAGAGAGAGAGAGAGAGAGCAATTCCTAACACGTTTAAATCAAATAATAATTTTGAGTTATGTATAAGCTCCCCCAAATGTCCCCATCCATACCCATAGCTCACAAGGATGGTGAAGTTGCAGACACTACTAGAAACTATCGAGCTTGAGCGGGACTCGAACTCCCGCCCAGTAGATAGCCAGGCAGGGACGTTTCCAACATGCTACCACAATCCTGAATATTCAACACTTTTAAGAGACTCACATTTCATGTTAACAAAACGATAGTAATTACATGAAATTCTTCTAAAATACAACTGAAATTCACAATTGCCAACCTCTTGGAACATCTAATTAAGTGAACTAGACAGAGAGAGAGAGAGAGAGAGAGAGAGAGAGAGAGATCCACCCCATCATAAAAGGTAATATCTTCCTCTTCCCAATATCTTTTAAAGAGCCTAAATCCTTCCCTCACCCTTTTATCTCTTTTACAGACAATAGGGGGCTTCTAGCCCCAAGGGCCCAGACGCCCCCAAAAGGCCTGAAGCCCTCCCCCCCCCCCACCCCTATAGCTTTTATACCCACCGATAAAAACCTCTAGAGGGCTCTACTGATCTACTCTCATCCACAAACACCATATTATTAAGTTCAAATTATCGAAGGAAACGAAAATGAACCAAAATGTTTCGTTCGGAAAAGTGAGTAGATTAAACTTCCTTCATAACACCAATGGACATCAATATGAAAACAAAAGGAAAATAAATGTTATATAATTTCGACATCGATGTAGAAAACGAAACAAAAAGGAAAATAAATGTTATATAATTTCGACATCGATGTAGAAAACGAAACAAAAAGGAAAATAAATGTTATATAATTTCGACATCGATGTAGAAAGCGAAAACAAAAACGAAAATACATGTTATATAATTTATTGACAAAGTAAATTGGTGGAACTTCAAAAATTCAAATTTGCAGTGATTCTTTTTACGTTGAATAGGCTGACATAAATCTCTTTTTATGGTTTATATATGAAAGATCTATTTTAATGTTGTTACTGTTCTTTAAATATCTTATTTTAATTGTTCATAATTTTTCTTTAAATTTATTTATTTCTTTGTTTACTCTCTTCACTGTGCTATTTTTTCCCTGTTGGAGCCCTTGGGCTTATAGCATCCTGCTTTTCCAACTAGGGTTAAAGCTTAGCTTGTAATAATAATAATAATAATAATAATAATAATAATAATAATAATAATAATAATAATAATAATAATAATTCAAACTCCTATAATTAGCTACGGAACATGCAAGTACGTTTTTATATACATAAAAAATAATGAAAAATGTACGTAAAAAATATAACAATCATTTCCCCTTATCAAAACATATCACGCAATTTAATCATAATCATACCTGATTCCCATCTAACGCTATCTGCTCAAATCCTAACTAAACGGTTTATTATAAAACGCAATCAAATCATGATAGCGTAAGTTAAATTACACTTTTATCCAAGTATGATCTCTACAATAAACCAGAATCAAATATGATTTTAACAAAAATCTAAAATCGCATGATAGAATTAATTAGGCTGTAACACGATAAAATTTCACTCCGATAGGAACTCTCCTAATAGAAGATGAATTGTTTCACAAAGAATATTTCTAACATGTCAAAATCAGCTGTTAGGTTATACATACTGATAACTAAGAAAGTTAATAACAATAAAATATAATATATTATATTATATATATATATAATAATATATATACATATATTATATATATATATTATATATCTTTTATATATGTCTATATACTGTATATACACACATATATGTGTATATATATGTGTGTATAGTATAAATATGTAGGTATGTATATAAACTGTACATATATATATATATATATTATATATGTATGTATGTATGTATATATACACATATGTGTCTCTGTGTGTGTAAACTAACAGTAACTCTGTAGATGATTGCCAGCTTGTAAGCTCCATAAAAGTGGCAGTTACAAGATAACAGATAAGCAGAGATAAGCAGCTCTTTATCTCTTTATCAAGTAAAGAATTCCACCATCACTTCCACAAATCTCTCTCTCTCTCTCTCTCTCTCTCTCTCTCTCTCTCTCTAATGTAAGGTATAGTGTTACCCAGAGCAAATACGATAAGAAGCGTGTCACGTCATCAAAACAGTTAGAAATTAGCATATATGCTTACAATGATTAAGTCTTCACTGAGTGCCAAATCATTATTATTATTATTATTATTATTATTATTATTATTATTATTATTATTATTATTTATTATTATATATACATATATATATACTGTGTATATATATATATATAATATAATATATATTCAAATAAGCCATATGTTTTAATACATTAATGTCTGGATTCTCTTAACGACCTCGGGATCAGAGCCCCAGGGAAAACCCTGGTCCGGCAAACTTGTATAGACATATATCTATCTATCTATCAATATATATATGTATGTATAACACAAGTATATATATATATATATATATATA